>NW_012114364.1:7787704-7800137 GCF_000951035.1 Colobus angolensis palliatus | reverse complement strand
ATGACCCCAGTACCTCAGTTGAAAATGCAGAAATCACCGGTCTTCTGTGTCCTTTGCGCTGGGAGTTGGAGACTGGAGCTGTTCCTATTCGGCCACCTTGCTCCGCCTGAGTGAGTTTTCATTTATCATTTTTTAAGCGAGCAGCATTTGTTAGAACCAGATCAACCTATTAAAATGTCCAAATAAGGTTCAAGAATGAAAATAGTGGCTTGTAATGGTCATGGTCATATCTTTTGTATGTAAGAATTTTAAGAAAAATAATGGGATATTTGTTCCTTGTTTTTATATATAAGGCAAATTTCTAATAAACTTTTTCAGAAAGTTTAATTGAAGGAGTCAATATAGAGGCAAAGGAAACAGAAAATTAGCGTGAAAAGAATTTGTCTGTGATAAATTTGGGTGTAGAGGTGATACAGGCAGGCAGGCGAGTCCCCAAATTGAGGAAAGAATGCAAGAGTGGGTCGGCATTTTTAAACAGTAATCTTTTATTGAACTTGGAACTGCTCCTTTTGGAGCAGGGATAACTCATAGGCAGTGTGCCCTGTGCTGCAATTCTATGCTATGGGCAAAGTATTTATATCTACTTAGACCCACTTTCAGTTACATGCAAATAAAGGGGCAGGGTATCCAGAAATTTTTAGGAAAGTTGTGGTAACTTGTGGGTTGTTGTCATGGAAGAGGGCAGTAACTTCCTGGTCATTGCCATGGAATCTGTGAACTGCCATGGCACTAGTGGGAGTGTCTTATGCTAATGAGTAACTAGCGCTGCTTGAGATCACTTTCCTCACTATCTGCTGGTTTTGAGTGGTCTCTTTACCACGTTGTGTCTAGATCAGATCTCGTTTTGCTCAAGAGCATTGTGACCAGAAAACAAGTCCTATCAGTCTCCTATTTCAGATATACTTTTTAATGATTATTAATATTATATTATTAATGATGTAGAAATATGAAAATATGATGTTTTATTTATTTATTTATTTGTTAAAGAATAATTCCAACTTTTCTTTTAGGTCTAGGGAGTATATGTGCAGGTTTGTTATATGGATATATCGTGTGTTGCTAAGATTTGGAGAATGATTGATTGCATAACCCAAGTAGTGAGTATAGTACCAAATAGTTAGGTTTTGAAACCTTGCCCCTACCTGTCTTCACCTCTAATAGTTCCCAATGCCTACTGTTCCTATCTTTATGTTCATGAGTGCCCATTGTTTGCTCCCACTTATAAGTGAGTACATGAAGTATGTGGTTTTCGGTTCCTATGTTAATTTGCTAAGGATAATGGCCTCCAGCTATATCCATGTTGCTACAAAGGAAAGAATATTTTTGCATGGTTGCATAGTATTCTATGGTTTATATATGTATTACATTTTATCTACCCAATCCATTGCTGATGCGCAGCTAGGTTAATTCCATGTCTTTGCTATTCTGAATAGTGCTATGATAAACATGTAAGTGCATGTGTCTTTTTGGTGGAGCAATTTATTTTCTTTTGTATGTGTTTTCAGTAGTGGATTTGCTGGGTCAAATGGTAGTTCTACTTTGAGTTCTTTGAGAAATGTACAAACTACTTTCCACAGTGGCTGAGCTAGTTTACATTTCCACCAATAGTGTATTAGCATTCTCTTTTCTCCACTGCCTTGTAAGCATCTGCTGCTTCTTGACTTTTTATTAGTAGTCATTTTGACTGGTGTGATAAGTTATCTCATTAGAGTTTTGATTTGCTTTTCTCTGATGATTAGTTATGTGGAATATTTTTTTTTTATGTTTTTTGGCCCTTGTATGTCTTCTTTTGAAAAGTGATCTGTCATGTCCTTTGCCCATTTTTTAGTGGGGTTATTTGTTTTGTACCTGTTGAATTGTTTAATTTCCTTGTAGATTCTGGATATTAGACCTTTTTTGAATGATAGTTTGTAAATATTTTTTTCCATAGGTTGTCTGTTTACATTGTTGACAGATTTTTCTTTTCCCATGCAGAAGCTCTTTACTTTAATGAAGTTCCATTTGTGAATTTTTGGTTTTGTTGCAATTGCTTTTGGCATCTTTGTCATTAATCTTTGCCCAGGTCTATGTCCAGAATGTTGTTTCCTAGGTTTTCTTCTAGGGTATTTACAGCTTTAAAGTTTATGATTAAGTGTCTAATCTGAGACAGAGGGTGGAACAAGATGGCCAAATACATGGCTCCACTGATTGGTCCCCCTGTAAGGTTGCAAATTTAGCAACTATCTATACAAAAAGACACATTCATTAGAGCCAAAAATCAGGTGAGTGCGCACAGTACCTTGTTTTAACTAGATATCACTGAAAGAGGCATTGAGGAAGGTAGGAAAGACTATCTTGAATTGCTGACACCATCTATCCACCATCCCCTGGCAGTAGCTATGTGTCACTGGAAGAAAATCTGTGCACTTTGGGTAGAGAGAGAGAAACACCTCTGAGATACTGCATTGAACTCAAGTGTTGTTCTGTCAACAGCAAAAAGCAAAATCGAGTTGAACTGAGCTGATACCCACCTATGTAGGGATCATTTAAACAGGCTCTAGCCAGAGGGGAATCACTCATACCAATGTTCAGAATGTGAATTCTGGTAAGCCCCACCACCCTGGACTGAAGTACTCTGGGGCTCTACATAAACTTGAAAAGCAATCTAAGTCTCAAGGACTGAAAATCCTAGGTGAGTCCTAGTGCTGATTTTGCTCAGAACCAGTAGCTTTAGGGGGTACTGAGATACCAGCCAGGGTGGCTGAGACAGTACTTGCACCACCTCTTCCCCAAACTCAGGCTTCACAGGTTGTGGCTCCAAAACAAACGCCTTCCTTCTGCTTGAGAAGAGATGTAAGACTAAAGAGGACTTTGTCTTTTATTTGGACATCAGCTCAGCCAGAATAGAAGAGGGCACCATGCAGCATTGTGAGGCTCCCTTTCCAGGCTCTAACTCCTAGATGACATTTCTAGACATACCCTGGGCCAGAAAGGAACTCATTGTCATGAAGGGTATGATCCATCACCTGTTGACTAGGGAGCCCTTGATCCCTGGATAATCTGCAGCAATACCCAGGTCGTATGCCAAGGACCTTGGGTGAGAGACTGAGACTTTTTGGCCTCAGGTGAGACTCAGCATACTCCCAGCTGTGTTGACTATAAGGAGACACTCTTTCTGTTTGAGAAAAGTGGAGGGAAAAGTAAAGGAGACTTTGTCTTGCACCTTAGGTACCATCTCTACCACAGCAAGGTAGAGCACCAAGAAGGTTCTTGGGCTCCCTGACTCTACACCTTAGCTCTTGGATAGCATTTCTGGACCATCTCTGGGCCAGAGGGGAACCCAATGCCCTGAATGTCGAGTCCCAGGCCAGGCAGTATCCACCACAAGCCGAATGAGGTTCCCCTGGGCCTGAAGGGAATATTGGCGGTAGCCTGGCATTACTTACTATGGGGTTTCACTTCCTGTGGAAAGGAGAGGGAGGAGAGGGAAGGACTGTGTCTTACAGTTTGTGTGCTTGCTCAATCACTGTACAATAGAACACAAAGTAGTGTTGTAAGGTTTTTTATTGCAGTCCCTGGCTCCCAGAATGCACTTCTGGACATGCTGAGGGCCTGGAGGAACTCACTGTAATGAAGTGAAGGATACAAGCCTAGGTGGATTCACTACCTGCTGATTGTAGGGCCTCTGGGCCTTGAGAAAACATAGACAGTAGCCGGGCAGTGATTACAGTGGGCCCTGGTGAGCCCCTGTACTGTGCTGGCTTTAGGTCTGACCCAGCACAGTCCCAGTGGTGGTGGCCACAGGGGTGCTTGTGTTCCCCTACCACGATCTACAGGTGGCTCAGAACAGAGACAAACTCCATTTGTTGGGAAAAAGTAAAGGAATTGAAGAAGAGATTTTACTGCCTGGTAATACAAAGTATTCTTCCAGCTCTTATTCAAGACTGTTGAGGTAGTATCTTTAGGAGTCTGCTAAAACCACAGGATTGCTGATTTGGAGGTGCTTCCTCATGCGGATGCAATTTAGACCACAATGCCCAAGTCTTTTTGAATTCCTGGAAAAACTTCCCAAGAGGGACAGGTACAAACAAGCCCAGAGAGTGAAGACTACAATAAAAACCTAACTGTTCAATGTCCAGACACAGACAAACATCCATAAGCATAAAGACAATCCAGGAAAATGTAACCTCACCAAATGACGTAAATGAGGCACCAGGGATCAAATTCTGGAGAAACAGAGATATGTGAACTTTCGTAGAGAGAATTCAAAATAGCTGTTTTAAGGAAACTGAAAGGAATTCAGAATTCTATTAGATAAATTTAACAAAGAGATTGAAATAACTAAAAAATTGAGCAGATATTCTAGAGTTGGAAAATGCGGTTAACATAGTGAAGAAGGCATCAGAGTCTCTTAATAGCACAACTGATGAAGCAGAAGAAAGTATTATTGAGTTTGAAGCAGGCTATTTGAAAACACAGCCAGGCAGAAAAAAAGAAAAAAGAATGAAAACAGTGAAGCACACTTAAAAGATCTAGAGAATAGCCTCAAAAGGGCAAATCTAGCATTATTGGCCTTAAAGGGGAGGGAGAGATACACAGGTAGGAAGCTTATTCAAACTGATAATAACAGAGGATTTCCCAAACATTATTGATGATGGCCACAATTTGTAAGCAACTCATTAATCAATAAGTGAATGGATAAAGAACATACATATACACGATAGACTACTATTCAGCCATTAAAAAAGTTAGACCCTGTTGCTTGCAAGAACATGGATGGGACTGGAATTCATTATGTTAAGTGAAATAAGCCAGGCATAGAAAGACAAATTTCTCTTCTTCCCACTTACTTGTGGAAGCTGAAAATCAAAATAACTGAATTCATGGAGATAGTGAGTAGAATGGTTAACAGAGACTGAGGAGGATAGTGAAGGATTGGAAGGGATATGGGGAGGGTTAATGGGTAAAAAAACAAGGTTGAAAAAATGAATATGATTTAATATTTCCTAGCACAAGGTGACTATATTAAACAGTTATTGTGCATGTTAAAATAACTGAGTATAATTGGATTGTTTGTAACACAAAGGATAAATGTTTGAGGTGATGGATGCCCCATTTACTCTGATAAGATTATTTTGCATTGCATGCCTGTATTAAAATATCTCATGAATCCCACAAATATATACATCTACTATGTACCCCCCAAAATAAAAAACAAAATTATAACAAAAAATGTGCTGAATCCACCTTAAGTTGATTTTCGCGTACGGTGACAAAAAGGGGTCCAGTTTCCAGCTTCTGCATATAGATAGCCAGTTATCTCAGCACCATTTATTGAATAGGGATTTCTTCCCTATTGTTTGTTGTTGTTAACGTCATCAAAGATGAGATTATCTTAAGTGTGTGGCTTTATTTCTGGGCTGTTACATTTTTCTGTGTGTCTGTTTTTGTACCACTACCATGACGTTTTGGTTACTGTAGCCTTGTAGTATAATTTGAAGTGAGGTAATGTGATAACTTCTAGCTTCTTTCTTTTTGTTTTGGATTGATTTGGTTATCAGGCTTCTTTTCTGTTCCACATGAACTTCAGAATAATTTTTTCTAATTCTGTGAAGAGTGATCTAGGTATTTCGATAAGGAAGAGCATTGAATCTTCAAATTGCTTTGGGTAGTATGGCAATTTTAGTGATATTGACTCTTCCTCTCTATGAACATGGAATGATTTTCCATTTGTTTGTGACATCTCTGATTCTTTTCAGCAGTGTTTTGAAATTCTCATTGTAGAGATCTTTCACTTCCCTGATTAGCTGTATTCCTACCTATTGTATTCTTTCTGTGACAGTTGTAAATGGGATTACATTCTTGATTTGGCTGTGGACTTAGACATTATTGGTTTATAGAAATATTGCTGATGTTTGTACATGTCGTATGTACCCTGAAACATTGCTGAAGTTGTTTATCAGTTCTAGGAGCCTTTGAGCAGAGAGTATGGGGTTTTCTAGGTATAGAATTTTATCACCTGTGAAGATAGTTTGACTCTCTGTCATCATATTTGGATGACTATTATTTCTTTCTCTTGCCTGCTTGCTCTGGCTAAGACTTACAGTATTATTTCCAATAGGAGTGGTGGGAAGGAGCATCTTCATGCTGTGCCAGTTCTCAAGAGGAATGCTTCCAGTTTTTACCTTTCAGTATGATGTTCGTGGTGGGGGGCAGGGTTTGTCATAGGTGGCTCTGTTTATTTTGAGGCATGTTTCTTTGATGCCTAGTTTATTGAGGGATTTTAATATGAAGGGATCAAATTTTATTGAATGCCTTTTCTGCTTCTATTGAAATGATCATGTGTTTTTTGTTTTAATTCTATGTAATAAATTACATTTATTGATTTGTGTATGTTGGACTAACCTTGCATCCCAGGAATAAAGTCTATTTCATTGTGGTGGATTGGCTTTCTAATGTGCTATTGGATTCAGTTTGCTTGTATTTTGTTGAGGATTTTTACATGTATGTTCATCAGCGATATTGGACCGAAGTTTGCTTTTCTCACTATGTCTGCCAGGTTTTGATATCAGCATGATGCTGGCCTTATATAGTAAGTTAGAGAGGAGTTATATTTCCTCAGTTTTTTGGAATAGTTTCAGTAGAATTGTATTAGCTCTTTTTCATTTGTCTGCTAGAATTTGGCTGTGAATCCATCTGATCCAGGGCCTTTTCTAGTTGGTAAGCTTTTTATTACTGATTCAATTTTGGAACTTATTATTGGTCTATTCAGGGTTTCAAGTTATTCCTGGTTCAATCTTGGGAGTTATATGTTTGCAGGAATTTATCCATTTCTTCTCTATTTTTTAAATTTGTGTGAATAGATATGTTCATAATATTCTATATATATTATATTATATTATATTTCCATGGGGAGAGTGTTAACATCCCCTTTGCCATTTCTGTTTGTGTTCATTTGGATCTTCTTTCTTTGTTTCTTTATTATTCTAGCTTGCAGTCTATCAATCGTTTTTATACTTTGAAATAACCATTTTTGGTTCTGTTGATCTTTCATACGGTTTTTCCTGTCTTATTTACTTATTTTTTTTTCAGTTTAGCTCTGATGTTGGTAATGTTTTTCTGCTAGCTTTGAGATTTATTTGTTATTGTTTTTTAGTTTTTCTGGGCGTGATGTTAGGTTGTTAGTTTGAGATCTTACTAACTTTTTGAGGTGTATATTTAGTGCTATAAATTTTCCTCTTAAAAGTGTTTTAGTTGTATTGCAGAGAGTCTGGTATGTTTTATCTTTGCTTTCATTAGTTTCAAAGATTTCTTAATTTCTGCCTCAACTTTATTGTTTACACAAAAGCCATTCCGCAAGACTTTTGATTTCAATGTAAATTGTATGGCTTTGAGACATCTTCTTGGTATTGATTTCTATTTTCATTGTGTTTTGTTCTGAGAGTGTGGCTGTATTCACTTCTAGTTTCTGAGTTACCTTGTAATTTTTTTTCTGCACAGTGGGTGACTACAAGTGTTATATTTAATTTGCAACATTTGGGGATTTTCCAGATACTTGAAAAAACAGATTTCTTATACTGTCCCACTGTGATAACATACGATGTATGATTTAAATAATTTTAAATTCTTGAGACATGTTTTATAGTTCATTATATACTCATCTTAATGAGTGTTCCATGTGTGGTGTGAAAGATTATGTGTTCTGCAGTTGTGAGGGTTAAGCATTACATATGACAATTAGGATTCATGCTTGATAGAAAATACATTCTTATGAAGATTTATCAATTTTGGGGAGAATGGTGCTGAAACCTGTAAAAGGTGCTGTGAATGAAACCTGTGTATGTGTGTATATGCAATATATATATATACACATACATACACACACACACACACATACACACATATGTTCATACTTATACTGAGAGAGCTAGAATCAGTGAGGTAATAAAAGATTGAATAAGAATTAACATATGCTAAGAGATATATTTGGTTTTTTTGTTTCTGAGTTTATAAAATCTACTGAAAAAAATTCCATATTACTTATTATTTATTTATTTATTGGATGGGAAAAAATTGTACCTTAATGAAAAATAGTTATCTTTATTACTTTTGATGTTACCCAGTGAATGGGTCTTTTCTTTTTTTAATTTTTTATTTCTATCGGTTATTGGGGAACAGGTGGTGTTTGGTTATATAACTAAGTTCTTTAGTGATGATTTGTGAGGTTTTGTGCATCTATCACGTGAGCAGTATATGCTGCACCGTATTTGTACTCTTTTATCCCTCGCACCCTTCTCACCCTTTCCCCATGAATCCCTAAAGTCCATTGTGTAATTCTTATGCCTTTTCATCCTCATAGCTTAGCTCCCACTTAGGTGTGAGAACATATGATGTTTGATTTTCCATTCCTGAGTTACTTCACTTAGAATAATAGCCTCCGATCTCATTCATAGATAGATAGATAGATCACAGTTTCTTTATCTACTCGTTGATTGATGGGCATTTGAGTTGGTTCCACATTTTTGCAATTGTAAATTGTGTAGCTGTATACATGCATGTGCAAGTATATTTTTTATTATCTCAAACTATGTGTTCTTGAAAATTGTTTTTCATGAAAAACTGAAAATTTTAACATAATATTTCAAATATAATATTTGAAAACTAATTTTTTTTAGTGTGTGGTCAATTTGATTTTGATATTACTTTGTCAATTTTCATAAAGTTTAGTTTTTTATAATTGTAACATTTTAATGTATGTTTACATAATATTTTATTTTATATTGTAATCAATATCTTTTTGTATGTGATTTATACCAACTTTGTCATTTTTAATTTGAATATTCTTGTTCTTTTAATTTGTCTTTTATAAAATGCCTATTTCATTTTAGCCAGACTCTGATTTCTAAATTTTATTGAAATTAATGAGAAATGCAAATCAAAACCACAATGAGATACCATCTCACACCAGTTAGAATGGCAATCATTAAAAACTCAGGAAACAACAGGTGCTGGAGAGGATGTGGAGAAATAGGAACACTTTTACACTGTTGGTGGGATTGTAAACTATTTCAATCATTATGGAAAACAGTATGGCGATTCCTCAAGGATCTAGAACTAGAAGTACCATATGACCCAGCCATCCCATTACTGAGTATATACTCAAAGGATTATAAATCATGCTGCAATAAAGACACATGCACACGTATGTTCATTGTGGCACTATTCACAATAGCAAAGACTTGGAATCAACCCAAGTGTCCATCGGTGACAGACTAGATTAAGAAAACGTGGCACATATACACCATGGAATACTATGCAGCCATTAAAAAGGATGAGTTTGTGTCCTTTGTAGGGACATGAATGCAGTTGGAAACCATCATTCTCAGCAAACTATCGCAAGAACAGAAAACCAAACACTGCATGTTCTCACTCATAGGTGGGAACTGAACAATGAGATCACTTGGACTCGAGAAGGGGAATATCACACACTGGGGCCTATCATGGGGAGAGGGGAGGGGGGAGGGATTGCACTGGGAGTTGTACCTGATGTCAATGATGAGTTGATGGGTGCTGACGAGTTGATGGGTGCAGCACACCAACATGGCACAAGTATACATATGTAACAAACCTGCAAGTTGTGCACATGTACCCTAGAACTTAAAGTATAGTAATAACAACAAAAAAAAGATTAAAAAAAATTGTGGGTTTCTGTTCGTTTTATTGAACCACTTCAGTTCTATTTTTCTTAAGTTTTATTTTGAAACTTGTGGTCAGATTGGTTATTCTGTTGGTTTTCTGGTATAATAATATTAAAACAGGGTTGGTCTCATTTTTGCATTCTAAAAGTCATTTAGCAAAACACTAAGTCAATGAATAAAGCTACACCATATTTAGAAAGTCCTTATTTAATCATAATTCTTACTCCAGTAGTAAAAATATTAATACATAAAATTAATGCACTTTTATTTGTAGTAATATCTTATTTACATATGCATTGTTTTCAACTAACAGATTAGGTAGAACATTATAGCCTACATTATTAGAATATAACTACTAACTTGGCAATGATTCCTGCGTCTTGTGGTTATGGATCTGGTCTCCATCATCGTTATCCTACTGTACTCTCTCTGACAGCCCGTTTATTACAAGATTGATTTAACAGCCTGCTTTAAACCTATGGAATGTGTTTTTCCAAGCATAAGTACCAGCATCTACGTCTACCTCCCCAGCAAATTCTGGTCAGTATTTCATTAATTGTTTGGCTCACAAGTTGATTAGTCACCCTCTGCTACAGGTAAGTCTCATATTCTGATGCTATTTTTATGGCATCCTAACAATTAAAATAATTTTCTTTCTTTTATACAACTTACATTTTATTCATATTGATTGACAAATAATTTACCTCATTTAATTTTTTTTGACATTTTGTCAAGACCTCTCTGTACTTCATAAACCTTCAGCAGTATGAAAAATTTGTATTGTGAGACCATGGCTAGTATAAACAGCTTTTATGTGTACGTTTAAATCAAGTAAATAAGGAGAACCATTATTGCCAAGGAAATTCAGATGGATTCTAAATTGCAATAGAAAAACTATTTCTCTACCTATCAAAAATTAGATTTAGACTTGACTCATGTATATATGTGGTATACATACATATTATATATCATATGTAAATATAAAACATATATACTATATACATACTTCATAAATTAGTTCATTACAGAGAATTTGGAAAATATAAAGAAAATATTAATATTTTAGGTACCTGTATCTAATCCTGGTTTAACTCTTACTAGAAGTGTGGCATTGAGAGAATAATTAATCCCTTATAACATTAAAATGGAAATGATACTAGTAGATTGCTCATATAACTACTAAGAGGCATACATTAATATTTTTATATGTGTGTACCCAAATAATATTTATTAAAATTTCCTTTTAAAATAAAATAATAAAGGTGATGAGATATATGTAATTATGTTCCTGTGTTACTCTTTATAATAGCCTATAAAAGGTCATGTCTGATTTATCCATATGTATAGCAACTAAGCATACCATACTGCAGTGCATGTAGGAGGTTCTCAATTTATTGAAAGAGTGAATAAATACAAGTGCTTTTTGACTAAATAAATGTTATTGAAAAATTTTTAGCTTTTGGCCTTTTGAAGAAGCTGTTTTCCTCATTGGCTTTAAATAATCAAAATAATCAAGCTGCCATGTTGTGAACTTCCCTTTGGAGAGGACCACATGTCAAAAAATCTAAAGCCACCATCTAGCCACAGTCAGCAAGTAACCGGAGTAGGCATGCTGGTATCCTACAATAAACTACAAGTTACTACAAGCCATGCGAGCTTGGGAACAGATCACAAAATGGAAAAAGAGTAGATGAGTCTAAACATGCAGGGCATGCTAAGGTCATGTATTTAAGTTTAACAAGTTTTGAATTTGCCATATTGTCAATACATAAAAATAGAAGACTCTTAGCTGGGAATGTACTTTAGGAATATTACTGATGAAAGATGAAGAATGTTTAATGACTGTACCAAGTAAGAGGGAAAACTACTGTCTTCTGCAAAAATAACAATGAGATGGTTAAGAATCTGAATCTGGAAACTGAATATGGAGAAAGGAAAATAAAGAATATTATGAAACTAAATTTGTGCTATTATATGCCAGAATAAACACTCAAAAGCTAATTTGAAGCTGACACTGGAGTAACATCCTGACACAGCTCTTGTCCTGGTGTGCTAGAGTTCTCGATGAATCTACTGGTCTTGATTCACTGGCAAGGGCAATCAGTGTCTATGTTAGTACAAGTATCTAAAACATGGCCTACCTAGATCCCAGAAGGTGTGGGTTGGGAGGCATCTTTCCTCATACTCATCAGGGAGTTGGTGCCTGCTATGGTGGATTATAAGCCCTTTCTCTGTTCTTCTAGGCCTACTAAAATGTTCTGTCTGGGGAAGGAAAAGTTCCCAAAAAGTTCCCAAAGCAGCCTATCATCATGAAAGTCAATTTTTTCAGCAGAAGAGCTGAGGAGAAGATTTCTTTATGAGTATGGGGCTAGTCTCAGTTACTTAAAGTCACATGGAGGGAGGTTTATTAAATGTTAACAAATGTTTTTTAAAAATAGCTGATGTAGAAGATTTTATCATTTACATTATCAAAAAATAATGAAGTACCAATCTATTAAAGATGCGTAGATCTTTAAAAGACAGAAATGACAAAACTTTATTAAAAACTGTAAAAGATGATGGAGATAAATGAAAATCTGAAAATCGTATTATGTTTGTATATAAGAGGCTCAATATCATGAACATTAGAGTTTGTCTAAAATACAACCTACAGAGCCAGTCTAATTCCAAAAATGTTGATATGGTTTTAAAACGAACTTGTCAAGAATAATTAGAATGAGCATAACCAATGCAATTTTTTTTTTTTTTTTTTTTTT
>NW_012114364.1:7772067-7787373 GCF_000951035.1 Colobus angolensis palliatus | reverse complement strand
ACCAACACAATTTTAAAAGAACAAGGTGGATGAATAAATTGTGTCGGTACCAGGATATATTATGTAGTTATACTAATTGTAGTAAAGTATATTGTCATTGGAATAGATAAATGGACCAATTAGACATAATAGAGAGCTCAGACACAGATTCACACAATTGTGGAAAGTTTATATGTGACAGAAGATTTAAGAATTCAGCTGGAAAATTATAGACTAAACACAAATGGTGATGAGACAACTAGTCTTCTTGTGAATATAATAATAAGCAGATCTCAATGTTACTGAAAGTAAACTCCAGGGGTATTAGATAATTAAATGTGAAAATAAAGATGTTAACTACTTAAAAAGGATATATAGGGAAATATATTAATACCCTTGTAACAATAAATAATTCCTAGAGACATTGAAAAAAAACATAAAACAAATAGGCTAATGAATTTAAATATGCCAAAGTGAATATATTCTCTACATTATAAGGCAGCAGTCAAGTAAAATACATTGTATCATATATATCCAAAATAGAATTAGTATCCATGAAATGTGCTAATAAATAGCAAACATTTTTAAGTCTATTAAACTTAATAAGCACTACATAAATGTTAGCTAAAATTATTCCTTTATGAATATATAAAGAGCCTCTTAAAGTCATAATAAAATAATCTAAGAAGCATCAACTTTATATAAAAGTGAGCAAAGAATATGAATAGCAATTTGCAAAGAGAAAAATAAAATGGCCAATAAGTATGTTGTAGTCTCATTAGTAATCAGGGAAATACAGATATCATTTCTATCCAGTGGACTCGGAAAAATCAAAACAATTTTATTGTATTTTATCAAGACAGGGTTATGTTCTTTCCCCTAGGCTGGAGTTAAGGGGTGTGACTGTAGCTCACTTTAGCCTAGAAATCCATGTGATCCTTCTGCCTCAGTCTCCCAAATAGCTGGGACTAAAGGTACATGCCACTGCACTTGGCTTTATTTTTATTTTTATTTTTTTAGAGATGGGGTCTCACTCTATTGCCCACGCTGGTCTTGAACTCCTGGCCTCAAGCAATTCTTCTGGCTCAGCCTCTCAAAGTGCTAAGATTAAAGGCATGAGGCTGGCAAAACAATTTTTAATAACAGTTGTTAATAAGGTTGAGGGAAAATGGAAAGCTCATTAATTACAGGAAATAAAAATTGATTCAACCACTCTCTAAAGCTATTTAACAAAAGCTTAGGAAAACTGAAAACTAACATACTCTATACCCTAGTGATTTAACTACTGGTAAATACTGTATATAGCTTTAATACATATGCACAATGTGACATTTATAAGAATATTGCTGTGTTTTTCAACATTTAAAAATGAGAATTAATCTAAATATTCTGTAAAATTCAAATGGGCAAATGATGTTCTCAATAAACTAGAGATACAGGTATCAACAGTAAACGGGCGCGGTGGCTCAAGCCTGTAATCGCAGCACTTTGGGAGGCCGAGACGGGCGGATCACGAGGTCAGGGGATCGAGACCATCCTGGCTAACATGGTGAAACCCCATCTCTACTAAAAAAAACAAAAAACTAGCCAGGCGAGGTGGCGGGCACCTGTAGTCCCAGCTACTCGGGAGGCTGAGGCAGGAGAATGGCGTGAACCCAGGAGGCGCAGCCTGCAGTGAGCTGAGATCCGGCCACTGCACTCCAGCCTGGGCGACAGAGCAAGACTCCGTCTCAAAAAAAAAAAAAAAAAAAAACAAAAAACAAATTTCAAAAACGTAGTATGTGAATCCAGGCAGTATATACAATGTCGTACCTTTTATACAAAATTTTAAAATATATAAGCCAGTGTTATATATTTGTAAATAATGAAAATAAACAATAAATTTAAAATAATAAACATGAAATTCAGAAAAGCAGGTACTCAAGAGATGAAAGGATGGGCATGTGATCAGAACAATATATATAGAGAGAAGTCTATATATATAAGTAAATATATATATAGAAGTCTTCAACTTTTAAAGCTATAATTTATTTAAAATAGAAAAATGAATCTGAGTTAAACACAGCAAGAGATTAAGATCTGACCATCCATACAAAAAGAAATATATATATTTGTTGTATTTTTCTAATAGTTAATGTATGCTCACAATATTTTATAATAATTACAGAAGAAAAGAGTTGATAAATGTAGAAAGATAATATAAGCCTAACCTTGACAATTGTTAGATTTGTTGTAAGGGAGAACAGACAAGCAAGGTCAAAGAAGATTGGGAGAATAGGACAATAATTCTGTCATAAACAGGAAAGGGGCATTCAAGAGGAAGAGGTTTTCTGGAGAAATAATACATTCAGTTTGCCAGGAAAAAGTTTCAGGTACATCAAATATCTATAGTTAGTAATATATACCAGGAATTGAATATAGAGAGAGATAGGATATGAGATGCAGTTCTGGAGGTTATCAATTTAGAAACTATACAATTAGATGAGGGTAAGTGAGTAATTGAAAAGAAGCAAAACTCCTTTGAAAATTATTATTTGCATATGGCAATCCAAAATTGCCAATAAAATTCGACATAAACACAATAATAAATAAGAAAGGCATTATCAAAATAGAATTTAAAGAATGTGCAACAGTGTATGGACTTGTAGGAGTGGGGCAAGCTTGGTTGAGAGAAAATCAAGGGAGAAACAGGATTCAGGAATAAGCACAAGATCACATGCCTAAGGATATCACTTTCTCTAGTAATTTTTATTTGTGGGCCTCCTGATTATTCCTTCTTTTATACATTAAGGCAGCAAGGAAAGCTTTGAAATCCAAGTATGCAGTGACAGCTTTATAAAATGCAATGTGAAGGAAGGATTACTCTGACACCTTCATACTTCAAATCAATTTGCTTCTAGTAGAAGTCAAGAATTCTGTTAGCTACATATGGCTTTATGGAAAAAGTGTTGCAGATATGTAGTAAGCTATTCTGTGGTTTTGGCATCTAATAGCATAGCATTTATTTCTACTCTACCTTCAGTCTTTACTTAAAATATTACATTTTCATTTCTATCTACTCCAGTTAAATTTGTTCTGACATAACTTTCTAACTAAAGGTGTCTACATGAGTTCTTATGGTTAAACAGTAATGTGATAACATTTTTACTCGTTAAACATAGTATTTACTAAGATGAATAATCAGTTTTGACAGTAAAATAAATTTGTGTCTGAATAAAATATGCAATTCCTAGACATTGTTTATTGAGTAGTTAAAAAGGAAAAGAAATGTAGGAGTTATTCATCTATTTCAAGGTGTAAGACTAAGAAAAGGAAAATATCCTCAAAAAAAATAGAAGAAAGGAAATTATAGAAATAAAAAGAATAATAAATGTAGATCAAAGCCAGTGAATAAAACTCATCAAATAAACAATTGTTTTTGAGATGTGTTTACTGTCACAAAAAAATATAAAATGGGGAACCTAAGTTCAGAAATATAATTATAGACCAATCTCAGTAATGAAAACAGATGCCAAAAAAAAAAAAAAAAACAACCCACTAAATACAATCACAACAAAAACCCTAAATCTAAAAATATAAAATAGAGCAAATTCAGGGAAAAACAAAAACAAAAAAACCCTAAAAAGTAGCAAAGCCTGACGTCACCATAGTGGTTTTCTCCAGATGTGATGAGAAAAAAAATGCTTTCACACTAGATGATATTAACTGACCTATTAACAGCAAAAAAGAAAGAGACTAAGTAGTTATTTCAAAATGTTCAGAAAAAAGTAATTAGATAATTTCAAAATGTACCGAAGATAAAAACACTTCACAAATCAGCAGGTAAATCAGTTAATTTGCTAAAGTGACTACCATAATCCTATATGTAGAGTTAATAGAGACCAATATGAAACCACTTTTTCCTCTCATCACATCTGGGAAAAATCACGGCCATTGCTTTGTTGTCTTGTAGATTTTTTTTTTTCTAAATTTGTTTTGCTTTTTAGATTGAGGGTTTTGTTGTAATTTTGTTTAGTATTTTTGTGTCTGTTTTCATTACTGAGATTAGTCTGTAATTATATTTCTAAACTTGGGTTCCACATTTTACATATTCTTGTGTGAGTACACAAATCTCAAAAAAACAAGTTTATTTGTTAAATTTTATTCACTGGCTTTGATCTACATTTATTATTGTATTGTTATAATTACTTCTACTTTTTTGGTCTTTTTTATTGTTCTTAGTCTTACACCTTGAAATAGATTATTAGTTCCTATATTTTCTTTCTTTCCTTTTTTAATACTCTATGAACAATATCTAAAATATTATATATGAGATAAAAATTTAAAACTTCCCTTTAAAATAAACAACAACAACAACAACAAAATCAGGGAGAATGACCATTGCCACTGATTCTGCCTCATGTTCTGCAAGTGTTTGCTAATGAAAAAAAAAATATATATATATATATGTAAACAAAGGTTCAGGAAAAAATCACTGTTTACTAAGATATCTCAGTGTGTTACTCATTGTCTTACACATTTTGTTGCTAATATAAATGATGTCTTTCTAAGTCATATTTTCTGTTTTATATGGGTGTATAAAAATGCAAGTAATTTCTGAAATTTTGTCCCTTTTCATCAATTTTCTATATTTTTCAAGATTTCTCAGTATGCAGTGTTATATATAGAAAATTTAAGTTATAAATTCTCCTCAAAATAATCTATTAGGATTTCTCCAGGATTTTAAATAGCCTTTAAGATAATCACTCTAGAGTATACTTGAATGAATTATATAAGAAGAGACTTCATTTTCTTGAAGATAATTAAATTGAGAGACTATTCAGAAAATGATGGACCCCCATTATCTATTTTAACATATTTTTTTTCAATTTAGCAGAAATATCTCTGAATATAAGTGAATATTTCCTGGGCTTTCTTGTAATTATAGGTGATTAAGTTCTGTTAAGTGGGACTTAACTGTTAATGGAAGTGTTAATGGTATATGTTACCTCTAGTATCCACCCTTAATGGCAGAGACAATGCTTCTCTCCTCCTGGTTTCTCTTCTGAGTCTAGAATTTTAAGTCATTGCTAGGATCGAAGCATGAAGAAGAAACCAGGTATTGAGTTTGGTACCAAAACCAGGTAGTAACACCCTAGGTCCTAATGCTTGTGGAGCTGATTTACTAATTCTAGTCTATCCATTACCTATTTATGTGTGAGAAAAATTTGTGTTTAATCCACATAAATTTTGAAATTTTATTTTTCACTTACTCACAACTGAATTATATCTTGTATAATACAGGTGTCGTACCTTATAAGAAATGAAGGGCTATCACAAGAGCATCATAATGAAGACAGTGTATTGCTAAATTAGAAATAAGTAAATTTGCTAATGTATTACCTAAATCACATAGATCCTTAAAGTAGACCTACAATAAAGATGAGAAATATGTATATTTTAACAGTCATATTGCATATCAATGGGGAACACAGGTTTAATCAATAAATGTGCTAGGAAAATAGTATTCCCAGTATTACTATATTCTATTTCAAATGATGTTAACTATGTTTTGAAGACTGGGCCATATATCAGATGAGGGGAAGGAAATTATTTGTTGAACAACTTGAAGATATGAAGAATACTTGCTTTTTAAGTTAGAAGACTGAAAGTTTAAAGGCAGTGTATATTTTACTTCTGTCTCATTGTTCATTGTCCTGTATTACAATTATTTAGATAAGTTATTTCTTTCATTTGAGTATTACTTCCTAAAGGGTGAATTTGTCTATCTATACCCCAATGGCATGCTGTTTTGTGCAAAATATTCATACTCATAAGTATTTATAAAGTAGTGTTTTTATGTAATTGTTGCAGACCAGCAATTGTTTTAACCTAATATAGCTTTATATTTTATATATATCAGCCTTCCCTCACTTGACTTGATTACTGAGACTTCTCCTTGAGAGATTGGAAGATTTCTTCATTTCTGATTCTGGAAACCTAGTAAATGCAATGATGAGTAAATGCAATAAAAATAGATAATGACCACAAACTATTTTCATACATAACCAGAATGTTAATAACCTTTCATAACAATGTTACACAATTTTTTTAAACGAAGATACGTAATGGAATATAAAATACTTGGTAAATTCAAAGGTTGAAATTATGGATAAGCCTATTCCTTAACTGTTTTTAATTGTATTTAAGGCATGTGTATTATAAAGTATAAAAGTAAGATATCTAAATCTGAAAACCAAATTATTTTTCGGAAAATTTTGGTTAGGACAGAATATCTTATGGCTGACTACTGGGTGTCCCCAGTACATGCTCTCCCTTCTTGCAAACATGTGGGTATTACCTGCCCTTCAAAATATTACATTTTCAGCCTTCTGTAGCTCCACATACCGCTGAGATTAAGTTTTTTTTCACTCCTATAGTTGTTGAGTTTAAGTGATGATTACCACTTCCAGGACTCAACTTGAAAAAATTTGCCACGCATTCCTGTGGCCCTATCTCCCTTCCTTCTGTCTGGATGATGGCACAACCTAGATCAACACCTTTTGACTCCAAGTTGAAAGCCAAGTTTTGAAGCCATCAGTACTACCCTATCAAACCTGGGTCCCTTCCATTAGGATTAGTGGAAGTAAATGTATACTTTTTATGCACTGATTTAGTGGTCCCTTTCTCTTTTCTGGTTAACAGAAGCTTATCTTATACTCTAGTTAATACATATGTCAAACCTTACTGATGGTGGTGGTGGCCCATCTGCAGCAGCTGCTGCAGGGATGCCAGATGCAGCAGGGGAGGCATGGCTGGGGTTGCACCCTCCATGGACCTGGCAGGGGCCAGGAACAGGTGGGAGCCCTGCTCTCTACCAAGTTGGCGGGGCTGGAGACCCACATTCCCAGGCTCAGCTGCAGCCACCCAGCCATGTCTCCAGACCTGGACATCCCTGCACTCTCAGCCGGGCCCAGGAAGCCCCTTTCCCTCTCAGGCATGAAAGTGCCTTCTCCTGCTGTCTGGCTTTTCCCCACTGCCTGCATCCAAATGGGGGTGGAATAAAGTGTGGCCAAGTTGGGAAAGCTGTTGTGACTCGGCCCGGTGTGTGCTGATCCTGGGCAATGCTGACACACCAGCCCCCTTCTGCCTCTGCCCCCTCCAGACTTTGGGCACTGATGAGCATGGGAGGGAGGTTGAGGGAGCCCTGAGGGCAGCTGGGAGTGGGCCTACAGCTGACCCTCAGCACTAACAACCTGGGCATTGTGGGTGGCACGTTGATAGTGGTAGGAGGCAGGCAGGCTCCTAGGTAGAAAGGGGCAGGTCCCGGTGAAACCCCACCTTCAAGCCAGGGATGGCCTGAAGCCTGGGGCCCAGGCTGCCAGTTCTGGGTGGAGTCCACAGCCCAGAGTGAGAAATTATGGTGCTTTTTCTGGGCCTACTCACGGCTATCCATGGACCAAACAGCACATACTTCCTCTCTTCTAAGGCCATAAAAACCCCAGATTCAGCCAGACTCAAACAGATGTTGGGATGACCTGCCTGCAGAAAGGAGCTACCCACTTCAGGTATCCTGAGAGTTTTACTGTCACTCAATGAAACTCCTCTCCACCTTGCTCACCCTCCAGTTGTCCACATACCTTATTCTTTCTGGACACAGAGCAGAAACTTGGGACCTGCTGATTGGTGGGATTGGAAGAGTTATAATACAATCAGGGCTGAAACAGCAGCCCCCTAGCCCTGTCCAGTTGCCACATTGCAAGCAAGGAGGAGAGACATTCTGCAGCCCTTTGAAGAGCCCAGACCTAGGGCTTCCCCGAGCCAGGGCTGTGACACCCTTTTTGAGGCTCTGTGGTTTCTGGCATCTCCAAGCTTCCAGGTGTCACTGTGTTCCCCTTATCCAGATGCAGTGCCTGCAGCAGAATCTTTGTGTGGTACATCTGGTCCAGCCACAGCCTTGCATGGAGCTAGCACCTATGCCAGCACCTGGAGCTGCCTGCCCTGCCATCGCAGCTGGTGTGCCTGGCTGTGTGCAGTGGCTAGACCCTGCACTCATTTGCTCACACTTGCCTTGCTGCTCTGTGCCTGGCCTGCCCTTGGCAGGTGTGTGATTCAGGCCAGTAGCATGAGCTGAGTGCAGCCTGCCCAGACGAGGGGGCAGAACGAGCCCAGCAGGCACAAGCAATACTCAGGCAAAGGTGCCACTGGCCACAGAGGTATCTGGCTGATGAAGCAACACCCCAAGGATCATGTGACATTATCACTTATTAACTATTTCCTTACAGCTTAAGCTAACAGGACAATAGTTTAATCCTTAAATATTATTTGGCTTCATATTTAGGTTCACTGTTAGATTCAGAATATTCTCCCAAATATATTGTTTGCTTATTTGAAACTTAAAGCGGAAGCATTGCATTGTAATATTTCTACCTGAAAATATTCTGTTCAACTAGCTGGAAATGGGAAAAGTGCCTAAAATCTCATGAGGATTTCTTTAGGCTGACAATATAAACAAGACAGAAGTTTCTAGTCAGCACAAGAATGAAATTCTCACTATTAACCGCATTACTATTTGTTTATATTGGATCGCCGCTAAAAAAAACCCTTATTTCTAAAACTATTTTCCACTTCTGTTAGCCATTCCTGTAATTTTCTTGGAAAATGAACAATGTATTATGTATGAAAAAGCCACTACATTAAGGACAGAAGTAAAGTTTCAGATTCCACAATTATTGTAGATAGAGTTCCAATAACTACACCTAAAATCACTCTTATATTGCAGTGTAATTCAACAATTGAATTGTGGTGTTTCTTGCAAGGAATAAAAATGTTGAATAATATATATTCTCACCTTAAACAATTTCTAATTTCCGAGAAAGGCTAAAGCCCTGTTAAATATTGGTTAATGGTGCATTATACCCATGGAAATATATACACACTGCCAGTTTCAAAGAGACACAAATTCTGATATTATCACATGCCAGAGGAATACCAAGCCAGTATAACAGAGGAAACAGTCATGTCCTATATGCTGTGCTTCTCATTTACACTTCTAAATAACCGTCTCATGATCTTTTTTTCACACTGGATTGTGAGTTCCATGAAGGCAGGGAACTTATCTGACCACAAAATTCTCATTGTCTAGTATACAGCAGCTGATTAATAAATATCTGTTCTCTAATGATTTATTCTCCATAGCAACTGGTTTGCTTTTATTTACAATCACTGTAAATGCTGAAATTGAATATATTTTGTTTTCTTTTTGTGTTGGCTACTAGGACACTTGAAATTGGCTATATGAACCACTCTAGCAAAGAATAAAAATAATATGTGGATATTTTGCGGTATACTGTCTCCCTTGTCTCTTAATATCTGCCCTGTTGCTTTACTTCTTCACCATTCTGCCACTTAAATTTAATTATTTAATACATAGAGTCTCTATACTCTTTTTGGAATGAAGCACAGGTACATATAAAAATTTACACAAAATAAACACACAAAATCAAACTGATTTTAGAAATACCTTGACAGAATACAGACAACAAATAGTTTTTCTTCAATCACTGTCTTCAGCTGAACTACATTCTGTCTCTTAATGAGAACCATGGAAGACCTCATTGCCCCCCAGTCATAATTATTGTAGAATTCCAGCATAGCACAATGCAATTTAAGATTTTGATTTTTAATTTAACTTCCACATTCTCCCCTTTCTATCTTGAATATTGGCCTGGCCTTTGCCTGAGTTTCTTGAAGTCAGGGATCGTGGGTTGTAGAGTTTCTTTTTCTTTTCTCCCTTTCCTTAACCCATAGGATGTTTCTTTTCTCCCTTTCCTTAACCCATAGGACGTTAAGAGTCTTTTCTAGATTTTCCCATGTAGAAAGCTTTGTAAGTTTTGAGTAAAATTTTACCCAAGCACTTTGAACCAATAATATTTAAAAATGACTAAAGAACAGAGTTAGTTCTACTATATTCTACACATGGTGAACGTCTTAAAGCAATGTATGAGTGGTAGATTACAGAAAATGGATCATGATTCTTCTCATCCTTCTTATGCAAATTCCTTTCAAATGAAACTCTGCAGTCTTTTCCACTTAAAGGTAAAACCTTTCTCCATACGTTGAATCGGAGAGACATTGAAATTCGCTTATTCCAGTAGGATTTCTCTTGGGAACCTGGTGGAGACAGTATTTGAACAAGGTCAGGCTACCCTGATAGATGATGAGAGACATATGGCTGGTTGCTCTTACTGCTCTAGCTGACACAATGCCAACCATCACATATATAAATAAGGGCATTGTAGGCCCACCTCTCTCAGCCATCCTGCAACTAGCTGGCATCTGACCACAGATGGATCCAGCCAAGAACAAAAGAAATTATTTGCTGAAGCGCAAATTGCCAAACCACAAAATTGTAAGTTAAATTGATAGTGCTTGTTTTAAGCCACCATGTTTGAGCTGGTTTGTAAGGCAGCAATAGATAACTGATACACTGCATATAGATTTTCCTTTCCTATCCTTATTAATCTGCCACAAGGATTTGGAGCAAGTTTCCCAGGTCAAAACTATTTCTTTTTTTTAAAATCTGGTCTAAATAAATGTACCATGTGATTCTTGACTGGATCCTGGTTTGAAATAATCAGCTGCAAATGACATTATTGAACTTCCCCCCAAAATGTGATTTTTAGAAGTATTTATAATAGTCTAAGTATTTAGTTAAGTTTCTGAGAGATGCATACTGAGCCATTAAGATATTTATATTTATTTACATTCAAATAATTTTTAAAACTTTAGATAAAGCAAATAAAATACATTTATACTTCTTAAATCTAGATATATAGTATTACACCATTTTATATAATTTATATGTGCTTGAATTTTGTCTTAATAAAAGACTTAAAGAGGTTGTCCTTACTTTCTGGTGAATGACGTTTACTGATAATAAATTCTGAGCTATATCCTAGCTTCTGAATTTCCAAAGTGGAACATTCTCACAAATCTGCTCCATCTCACTCGTGTCCAAATGACTTAACATGAAATTCCAAGACCTGCAGATTGAATAAAATGACATATTCAACCATTTGTGGTCTCGGCTAGTAAAATCTTTCTATATTATATAGTATATCAATTTCTTATATTCAAATGGCAGATAGAAGTATATTAAATATACCATATTCTTTGTTTCTGTAGGTCTAATTTATCACATGACTCCCTTCTCCCATTCCAAATAAATTACCTTTATAGTATTAGCTAATACCAGAAAGAATCTAATTGGTATTATATAATACCCATTGCAGCAATAATCCTTAGTCTCAATACTATCAAATCATCAAATAACTACAAAAATCTTAGTATGCATTGAATTTGGATTAGGGAATGTTATATGATGGGGATAATATTTGTATCATGTACTTATTTTAAACAAGAAATGTGATAAGTGTTCAATGTTTAGCCCAGTGATGGAAATATAAACACTAAACAATATAATTATTATTATGTTTATGCCTAATTCAACACCATGTGATCCCTTGATTCATTGAAACAAATATTAATTACTTGCTACTATGTACAGGTACTACCTGAGATTTTGTTGGAAAAAACTGGAGTGATAGAATCCTCATGTTCTCAAGAAGGTTTTCATAAAAACTTACACACCAAACAGAGTACGTTAAATTTAGAGTAAGGTGCTAGTACAATGCTATGAGGTTACATTTGAGAATATACATCTCAAACCCTGGAAAATAAACTGATTTTCTTCCTTACCCACCTTATCCACCTCTTTGCTGAAGTGCCTCTGTGAGGCATAGGATTTGTTGGACCATTATTAAGCTGACAGCAATAATCTTAGTGAAGTCGTTTGGAAAAAGTAAAACAGAACTGAATGTAATTGTGCAGATGAATTCCTCATCCTAGACTGGGAATTATAGGCAAGAAAGTTACAGATTTAACTACAACATTTAAATCTAGATATGATTAAAATTACTTGTACAATGTAATAATGAAAACATCTTGTCCATCTTAGAATCTGATAGTAGAGTAAATCCAAGAATTTACCAAAAGTTATGAATTAGCACAACAATTATTGAACCCAAATGAACAGATTGTTAATTTTGTATGAATTCATAGAAAGATACAATCTAAGTTCATAAGTTAATTAAAAAATGCCTGCTAAGTTGTGTTTGCTTATGCAATAAATACGGTAATCCTACATAATCAATTTATAATACAGATAACACATAACAAAATAACTTTATATGAAATATTTATTGGCCCTATGAATTGCCTTTATTTTGATCTTCATTAATATGTGGATAACTTCCTGTTGCTGAAAGGCAAGGGGAAATATTCAATGAGAATTAGAAGCTGTAAAGGGATTGAGAGACAGGAAGAGAGACTGTACTTAATAAAGTCAGGTGATAGAGAATAAATCATTGAAAATCACTGTGATTGATGAATGGTAAAGATGTTGCTTGAACACTAATTCATGGCTAGAAAATCATTCACTTTGTTGATACACATGAAACTTGAAAGTGAAAGAAAACTGTGTAGTACCACATTTATAGTAACGGCTTCATGACTTTATGGTCTTAGAAACCAGCAGCATGCACAATATCTGTTAGTATTTCACATCAAATATTAACTGTCATAATACTTCCTAAAAAAAGTTATCACTTGTCTACATAAAAATCCACTTTATATTCATTCAGTTTTTCCTCTGTGACAAAAGAAAATTTAAAAAGAAAGCTTTTTGAACAACATGTTATTAAAAGTTTCCATATATTTAAAAAAGTCTTATCTTGCAATGATTTTAAAACTTGGGGGTAAATTGAGGTAGCAAAAAGGAGAGAGATATTTGATTTTACACATTCAGGGATACCAGATGTCTATTTTGTTGAAAATTTGTCCAAATCAAATCTTCTAGTCACTGTGGCACAAAAAAAATGTGAATAGGCAATTAAATACCATTCATCATTTTCCCCACAAGTGGAAAATATTTCCATGCTCAGGATATAGTACCATTTCATGAGTCTGAATACAAGGGAATATTTTGCCTAATAATGACCAGATTTGTCATCAAATACACTCTTCTGACTGCACATTTAGATTGCTATTCATGTTGACGTAATGATAAAGTAGAAACTTGCTAGCATGCTCTTTTTTTTTTCTCCATCCAACTTTTTACCCCTCACTATGTGTTCTGAATTCTAAAGACACAGAAAACATTATGATTTTCCAGAATAACAAAGAAATAATTTACAACTTTTTTCTAAGTTAAAAATGGTTGCTCCATTCTCTAAATAGATTTCATTTAAAAGAAAAATATTCCTTCACAACCCATTGAATTGTGTAACGTTAAAATTGATTTTGGATGTAGTATCTATCCATATGTTACCAAGTAAGGCACTTCTGCACAGTGAATAGATTTTGATATGAACAACAACAATAACAAAGAATGACTTTTGTTTCCAGGATGGCAATTCATCAGCTCAATGACTGTGAACGTGTTGTTTAACTTTTCTAATCTTAAATTTCTTTCGTTTAGAAAATTGTTATAATAAGGGTTGTCATACTACAATGTTATCATTGTATTTAATTATCTGTACTAGTTATCACGATCGAACACAGTAAATGCTCAACTACAATTTGATATACTTTTAAGTACTGAAATGGTCTTTGTCCCATACAATATAAAACAAAAGCATTTCCATGTGTTTACCATTCAATTAAATTTGATGTCTAGCATTTGTTATTTATTTATTTACATATTTTTCCCAACTTGATCTGAAATATCTTTACTTTTTTGGAACCCTCTTTTTCATAGATTATGAATCACCTAATTTGCTCAATCTATAAAATAAAAAATGCATCCTTTGCCACTCAAATTTCCCTTTATATTATAGTTTAATTGATAAATTGTAAAATTAGTATAGTATTAGAAGGGTAAAATATAACGGTTTCCCTCAGGCCACGAGAGCCCAGAATAACCATTAAACACAATCATATGTGTGTGTGTGTATTTTTTTTTCTGATCAGTCTCCTTTGTTGACTTTTGATTTCATCCATCACTATCAATATTTCTTTTATAAACTTACCTAAAAGGATGTATCAAGAAATAGGTAACCCCACTTGTCTCTTCCATTCCGGGTTGATGAGGGTGAAACCATCTTTGTCTAATGTATATAAGTGCAAAATAGCTTGACCGACCCAGAGAATTCTTCTGCTGTGTTTCTGCCAGCTCCATTCATCAAAATGTTTCCATTTGACACTTCCACCTGCTGAGATTGATTGCTCCATTCCCACTGCTGTTTTGAGAAGAAGTCCTGCATCAAAGTGAAAACTGGAAAGTCTGCCTGACAATCTAATTTCTTTCTTCCTTTTCTTTTCTTTCTCTCTCTCTCTCTTTTTGTGACCCTTAGGACCTACTTTGTTTCACTGCCACAGACACTGTGTGCAGTAATCTTTTTCTTAATTCTCACAGATATTCATTATACTAATGTCTACGAGGAACAAAGGAGAAAACAGCCTTTCCAGGGGAAGGGCATCTCAAACTTTTTGGAGTAGATTGTATTTCTCACCTATTTGTCAATCTGCCATCCATCCACCCACTCATCCATTTTCCATGTATCAGTCCATCCTGATAATCTTGGTCCATCAACAAATTCAACCTAAATAACTTTGTAATTTTTTTAACTCTCTAAGGGCACAAGAGATTGCTTTAATTTCTGGAGGAAAAAAGACAAGAGAGAAATTACTAATCAACTACCACCACAAACTACTAACTGCATCAATCATCCATATACAAAAATACTGCTGCTACCCAATGTAAATTCCTTGTTTATTATACCATTATAAAAAATGGATTAGTCCTACCTCATCATTACCAAATAAAACCCATTATATTATGTGACTCAGAACAGTGTGCAAGAAAAAGTAAATATTACATGAGATTAACAAATGGATATTATTTTATTAGTACCATTTGATAAAAAGCTAGAAAAATGATTAGTATTCTAAATGAGTATTCTAAGTTTCAAGTCACACTGACAAGTGCAAATACTACTTGTTTGTTTCTGAAAAACTATTTGCTTATCTATTATTCTTCTATTTAGGTAGTGAGGAATTAAGCAGACCCTGGCATAGATTAAAATTCTGCTCTCTGACATATTTAAAGCAGTGTGTACAGGGAAATTTACAGCACTAAATGCCCACAAGTAAAAGCAAGAGAGATCTAAAATTGACACCCTAACATCACAATGAAAAGAACTAGGAAAGCAAGAGCAAACACATTCAAAAGCTAGCAGAAAGCAAGAAATAACTAAGATCAGAGCAGAACTGAAGGAGAGAGAGAGA
>NW_012114364.1:7733872-7771063 GCF_000951035.1 Colobus angolensis palliatus | reverse complement strand
CCACAGTCAATATCATATTGAATGGGCAAAAACTGGAAGCATTCCCTTTGAAAACTGGCACAAGACAGGGATGCCCTTTCTCACCACTCCTATTCAATATAGTGTTGAAAGTTCTGGCCAGGGCAATCAGGCAAGAGAAAGAAATAAAGGGTATTCAGTTAGGAAAAGAGGAAGTCAAATTGTCCCTGTTTGCAGATGATATGATTATATATTTAGAAAAACCCATTGTCTCAGCCCAAAATCTCCTTAAGCTGATAAGCAACTTCAGCAAAGTCTCAGGATACAAAATCAGTGAGCAAAAATCACAAGCATTCTTATACACCAATAACAGACAAACAGAGAGCCAAATCATGAGTGAACTCCCATTCACAGTTGCTTCCAATAGAATAAATATCTAGGAATACAAGTTACAAGGAATGTGAAGGAACTCTTCAAGGAGAACTACAAAGCACTGCTCAATGAAATAAAAGAGGACACAAACAAAGGGAAGAACATCCCATGCTCATGGATAGGAAGAGTCAATATCGTGAAAATGACCATACTGCCCAAGGTAATATATAGATTCAATACCATCCCCATCAAGCTACCACTGACTCTCTTCATAGAATTGGAAAAAACTACTTTAAAGTTCATATGGAAGCAAAAAAGAGCCTGCATTGCCAAGACAATCCTAAGCCAAAAGAACAAAGCTGGAGGCATTATGCTACCTGACTTCAAACTATACTACAAGGCTACAGTAACCAAAACAGCACGGGACTGGTACCAAAATAGAGATACAGACCAATGGAACAGAACAGAGTCCTCAGAAATAATACCACACATCTACAAGCATCTAATCTTTGACAAACCTGAGAAAAACAAGAAATCGGGAAAGGATTCCCTATTTAATAAACGGTGCTGGGAAAACTGGCTAGCCATATGTAGAAAGTTGAAACTGGATCCCTTCTTTACACCTAATATGAAAATTAATTCAAGATGTTTTAGAGACTTAAATGTTAGACCTAACACCATAAAAACCCTAGAAGAAAACCTAGGCGATACCATTCAGGACATAGGCATGGGCAAGGGCTTCATGTCTAAAACAGCAAAAGCAATTGCAACAATAGCCAAAATTGATAAATGGGATCTAATTAAACTAAAGAGATTCTGCACAGCAAAAGAAACTACCATCAGAGTGAACAGGCAACCTACAGAACTGGAGAAAATTTTTGCATTCTACTCATCTGACAAAGTGCTAATATCCAGAACCTACAAAGAACTCAATCATTTACAAGGAAAAAACAACCCCATCAGAAAGTGGGCGAAGGATATGAATAGACACTTCTCAAAAGAAGACACTGATGCAGCCAACAGACTCATGAAAAAATGCTCATCATCACTGGCCATCAGAGAAATGTAAATCAAAACCACAATGAGATACTATCTCACACCAGTTAGAATGGCAATCATTAAAAAGTCAGGAAACAACAGGTGCTGGAGAGGATGTGGAGAAATAGGAACACTTTTACACTGTTGGTGAAACTGTATACTAGCTCAACCATTGTGGAAGACAGTGTGGCAATTCCTTAAGGATCTAGAACTAGAAATACCCTTTGACCCAGCCATCCCATTACTGGGTATATACCCAAAGGGTTATAAATCATGCTGCTATAAAGACACACGCACACATATGTTTATTGCGGCACTATTCACAATAGCAAAGACTTGGAATCAACCCAAATGTCCATCAGTGACAGACTGGATTAAGAAAATGTGGCACATATACACCATGGAATACTATGCAGCCATAAAAAAGGATGAGTTCATGTTCTTTGTAGGGACATGGATGCAGCTGGAAACCATCATTCTCAGCAAACTATCGCAAGAACAGAAAACCAAGCACCACATGTTCTTACTCATAGGTGGGAATTGAACAATGAGAACACTTGGACACAGGAAGGGGAACATCACACACCGGAGCCTGTTGTGGGGTGGGGGGAGTGGGGAGGGATAGCATTAGGAGATATACCTAATGTAAATGACGAGTTAATGGGTGCAGCACACAACCATGGCACATGTATACCTATGTAACAAACCTGCATGTTGTGCACATCTACCCTAGAACTTAAAGTATAATAAAAAATTTAAAAAAATTTCTGCTCCCTGTCACTCAGTAAAGACTCAGCTAAATCAAGCTTAGCCATTTTTAGAAAATTAAACTAACACATTAAATAATGGTAAAAGTTTAATAAAGAATCCCCTTACTATTTACAAGATGCAAATTAGCACTTGTAGAAATTTATCTGGTTAAGTATGCAAGATTGTTCGTTTAAAATACTACTATAAAACCCGTTTTTATTTAAATATTTTTGCCTATATATTCTTTCATGTCATAAGATATTTCTATCACACGTATTTTTGCCGAAGCTTTTTAGTAACTTTTTAAATAAACCTGTTTCTAGTCTCGCTCATTAAACAGTTCATAGTTAGGTTATTCAATGTTTTCATTGTCTTAAAGTTTGTCTTATTTAAGGCATTTTTTTCTTTAGATTGCCAAAGTGCCTTAAAGATGCTTAGCCTTTAAGCTCTATTGATGATAGTTAAAAAAATAAATGAATATATCAGATTCTAATCACTGCCTGTGAAATATTATTTAATGTTTTCTCCCATAAAGCTCTACAAATTGATATTACTTTTTCATTATTTGATGATTCACAGTGGTTTTCAGTGTAAACATTTTAGTTTATATATAAAAAACATGCAAACATTTTCAATATTTCTTTCTAATTAATTTCATTTATGCTATAGACCCTATTTACTAGATAAGCATAATATAGCCAATTCAGTGTTATCCAGAGCTACATCTTTTTGGAAGTTTAGTCTTTATTGCTAACTGCTCAATCAATATTTTCCTGCCATTTCTTCCTTTTTATCTTCTTTCCAAATGATATTTGGATGTAAGGGTGGTCTACATAATACCAGGATACGTACAATATGTGCAGTTTTATTTCTGCTCACTGGCCTCCAATGACCCTATTGGACCTTTCATGCTTCCACTCTTTCCCTCCTTCACTCTAGCCATATTGGACTCATTGCTAAAGTTTGTACACTGCCGGCATACTTCTCCTGTGGGGCTTTTGGATTTGCTGTTTTCATACTTCCTATGCCAGGTATACATGTAAGTGGCAGAATGATATGGTTTGGCTCTGTGTCCCTGCCCAAATCTCATCTTGAATTGTAGCTCCCATAATTTCCATGTATTGAGGTAACTGAATCATGGGGGTGGGTCTCTCCCGTGCTGTTCTCTTGATAGTGAATAAGTCTCACAAGATCTGACGGTTTTATAAAGGGGAATTTCCCTGCACGAGCTCTTTTTTTTTTTTTGCCTGCTGCCATCCATTTAAGATGTGACTTGCTCTTCCTTGTCTCTGCTATTATTGTGAGGCCTCCCCAGCCATGTGGAACTGAGAGTCCATTAAATCTCTTTCCTGTATAAATTACCCAGTCTTTGGATGTCTTTATTAGCAGAATGAAAATGGAGTAATACAGTTTATATGTATTACATTTATACCTGCAAATGTTTATAGTATTTCTTCTTAATTAATTCAGTCTCTGCTATGGACCCTATTTTCTAGATAATCATAATCTAGCCAATTTAATGTTATTCAGAGCAACATCTTTTTGGAAATTTAATCTTTATTGTTAACTGCTCAATCAAAATTTTCATGCCATTCCATCCTTTTTATCTTCTTTCCAAATGATATTTGAACACAGGGGTTGCCTTCATAATACTAGAATATATAGGACACATGCAGTTTTATTTCTGCTCACTGGCCTCCAGTGACCCTATTGGATCTTCCTCCCGCCACACTTCCCCTCCTTGACTCTAGCCACACTGGCCTCATTGCTAAATTTGTACAGCCCAGGCATACTTCTCCTATGGGGCCTTTGCACTTAATGTTTTCATGCTTCCTGTGCCAGATATAATGTAAGGTGCTCTCTCACTACCCTTAGGTTTGTTCTCAGTTGGCATTTTAATACAGAGTTCTTCCCTGGACAGACTATAGGATACAATAGCAAATGGTCCCTCCCTCAGTCATCTTTGGTCAATAAGTACTTACCAATATCTGGCAATTTATCTATTTACTTTTTTGTTGATGGTAAGTCTCCCCTCAGAGATGTAATTTACATGAAGACCGAGAATTTCAGTTCTATATTTGGCTGTATCCCTAGCATCTAGAACAGTGTGCAGCACATAGTATGTGTTCAGTAAATGCTCATCGAACAAATTGATAAAAAGAAAGACATAAAATTTAAAAGGATTTGAGACAATTTTTGTTTCCACTTCATCTGCTGTTTATGTCCACAGTCATATTATGTTCTGTTTATATCCTGTTCCATAACACTTGCTCTCAGCTGTGCTTCTGGACCTTTCAGTTGCTCTTGACCTATTTCTGATGTGCTTCCATGATGTCCTAGGGAGGCAAAACTCTCCCCTGCAAATGTACAGATTCTTGTGGGTCCAGGACTTCCATAAGGGTCTTGCAAGAGTCTTTGTAAAATAAATCTTGGAAATGGTTGTAAAGTAAATCTCGGAAATGGATGTAAAATTTTCTCTGCCTTGAGGTCTTCCCCGGCATATTTGCATTTTCTATCACAGATCTCATCTCACAGATACCAGCCCTGCCAATATCATCTAGACTCTTTTTGCCAGAGTTTTCAAAAAGTAGTCAGAAAGAATTCATATTTTGTCTCTGAGTGCTGAGAAAACGTAATTTGTCAGCAACAATTTCCCACTCTGTGCTCTTAGTTATTTGTGTCTTTCTCTTTCTATCTGAAGCTCTGCACTTCAGACTCTGTTCCTAGTCTGTTTCTACGGCTTGAGTTGCGTGAGATACCTCCTATGCCACTGTTACAAACGTTCTGTGTAGCTCCAAGTGATTTTTTTCACTTATAGCCTAGATAATACTGAAGTATAAGTTATTAGGAGGTAGTGTCTGTTGATTACATTAAACTTAAAAATTATTTAAACAAACCTTTCTCACAGTTTAAAACATCTTAGTTTTAAAAGCAAACACCAGGGTCCATTAATTACTAATTATAATTTATATGCATGTATAATTTTGAGTAAACTATTTGTGCTTTGATTTACTCATTTGTAAAATAAGTTTTTAATGTTATTTCCTTTTCAGAGCATCTTCAAAAATTAAGTAAGTGATATGTATAAAGCTCTTAGCTTGCTGCCTGGAGCGCAATAAGCATGCAATAAATTTCAGTTACTACTGTTTGCTAAATATACATATACACATATGTGTGTGTGTGTGTGTGTGTGTGTATAATATTTCAGACTTTTAAAAATTCTCATTACTCTTTCCGTTGTACCACTTACTATTAGGGCAATCTTTAGGGGAACATTGAGTCACAGCCCAATTTTTTCTGGCTTTCTTGTTCCACAGTAAAAACAAGCACACAGTAATATGCATCTAAATTCAACTTTAATAAATAGGAATTATAAGAGGCATAGTTAAATAAAACTTCTAGAGACTTACATGTAATGAAAATGAAAAGTTAAAAGATAACAATGTATATAAAGGTCCATATGCTTCTTTAGTTCCCCATTTTGGAGTTACCATCTTTCCACCAAACTTTGTGCTTCTTCAAATATTGAGTAGTAAATTGATCATCCAGCTTAACTGTAGCTCCAGATGTCTCTTTCTCTCTGTCTGACTGTCTCTATCTCTGTGTATGTGTGTGTGTATATATATATGTATGTATGCATTTGTATGTATACATACATATACATAATATGTTTGCATGTATGTATACATTTTTATCATAAGACTACTTAAGTGGTTGGTAAAAACTTATAAAATGTGATAACTAAAATATGTGAAGTCTCTTAAGTAGAGCAAGGTTGATTTCTTATCTTACCATGGTTCAGGTTTTAGAGCAGTGCATCTATAATATTATTAAGTTACCTTGGGTTAGAAATATAAATATGTTAACTACTATAGAATGCCTTGTATAAAAATCATTTTTGTTTATTTATTTTGGGCATAATTGCCACTGGAGATTATCAAGAGAAAGTCTTAGTCATAATATGTTTTTAATTGGCCCTTTGTAAATATTACAATAGTAAGACTTCACAAGAAAACAAGTCTCAGAAATAAAAGCACTTCAGAAATTCTTCTAATATTTCCATTTGGTGCAAACATGATTGAAATCAGTTAATGGTGATGCCATCACTGTGCTACAGACCTGTTTCAGAATTGCAACAGATGTGTGTATACCAGAAAAAAAGAGATGGCATCTGTGCTGTGCAGAAATGTATATTTTCCTTTGAAATTCTGAGTGTGGTCTAGTTCAAACTCTGTTATGTTTTTGTGTTGTGGCACAATGTCGACACTAGAGTACAATATTTGGAAAGCTATTGTTTCCACAGCTTGCACTGATTTATGTTTCATTCTGTTTGAAGGCCTTTGTGGTGGCTCAAACCAGAATGTCTTATGTAGCAATGTACTGGAGGATTGTTTCTCACTATTTTAAGCCACATGGTGTTAGATCATCTAAGTTTGTGTTTTTAACTGGACTTGAATTATGATCTACAAAAGAAATTGCAGGAGGCTCAAATAAATGAAGGGAATTCCATGTAAAGCTGCAGGCATGAATGCATGTAACCTTCCGAAGACTGTCAAAGTAATGAAGAAGTGTGAAAAAGACCAGGAAACTTTGCTTAATAACACATTATTTGGGGCTGCCTTTAATGAGCTGCATGATTTCAAAAATTATTTTCATCCTAAAAATAAATTACCATTCCCATAATATTAGTTAATTTTCTTTTCCTTTGAAATTGAAAAGTCTTCTTTTCCCATACTTACGATATAAATTATGAGCAATTCTTTTGGGAAGCAAAGACAACTCATTTACTAAAAAACTGAAAACATCATTTTGAAGCTAAGAGGGAAGTAAGAAACCATCTAGATAGAGTTCTCAATTTCCAAAGGTCATATTTTACATAATTCACTAGTGGGAAATTCACACCCTCTTGATAATCTCATGGATCCAAGTAGTTAGATCAATTAGTCATTTTACTGTAGCGATTGACTTTGCTGAAGAATCATTTCCTTGAACCAGGAGTGTCAAATCATAGTTACCGATGCCTTTTACCTAAAGATGCTTGTTTGACCAAGCACTATAGTTCCACTCAGAGGATTTTACATGCCCAAAAAGAGCTTTCCTTGTGATAAACCAGATAATTGCTTTTTAATTCAGCTAAATTATTAGTTATCAGTATTAGGTTTTAAAATATTTCCTTTATATGTCTGATTTACTTTTTCAATATCAAAATCTATTATTGCTTCAAGATCACACATCTTTAAGTATATACTAGGCATAAATATATGCTCTTTTAATAAAACCGGGCGAGTGTGTGGCCAGTGAATTAAGACGAAATGTTGTATTGTACACAACTTGTTATGGTTTCATGATATATCTCACAATAGTGTTACACTCAAAGTGCTACATTAAAACCGTACTGCCTTCCAATTTATTTTTATTAAATTGGAATCAATACTAATCATGAAAATAGTTGGACAAATTGTATGAGTTTAAGAGAGTCAGATGACAATTATATGTCAATGAAAATTATATGTCAATAAATATCAGTATGTGAAATTTATTCCTTGCTCTAACTTCAATTTATCAAGATATTATAAATCCAGCTTTGTTTTTATCCAGCAACTGAGCATGTGAGCATTTTAATTCTTTAAAATTTTTTAAAAATGATTTGTTAGCATATTCATGAGTATATTAATATGTATGAAATAATCATATAAAAAGTAATCACTATGAAATATTGAAAAGTATACTAAAGAATGCTACAATTTCTAAAATTAAACGTTTAAAATGATATGTCTTCATAAGCATGATTCATCAGGATTAACATTTCAAAATGCTTTTAAAAATCTATAATATACATGGAACATCTCAGAACCTTAATTATTTAGTATGTACCATGTCTTTGTTCCTTCTTCCTAGACAAAGTCAAAGAGAAAAAATTGTGATTTGTGTATAAAAATGGTGAATCACAAGTCTGGGGGATTTGATCTTGGAGATTTATTGAACTAAAACAGAGGAAAGCAGCAGCCATAATACATCAGTCTTAAAACAACAATTAAAACATAATGTTTATAAGTCCCCACGAGCCTTACAAATAAATCTGTGTTAAAACATTCCTACCATAAAAGGCACTAAAGTCTTTTATGAAATGCAATGTTCAGTGAATGGGAGATCAGAAACTATAAAAGAAGTTTAAAATTGCTTTTACTTTATAATCCGTTGGTCTTAAACTTTTGTTAATGAGTTTCACCTGCCCTGTAAGTTGAGTGGAGCTTGTGCCTATATTTTAGAACAACAAAACTTACTTTTTATGTTTTCTAATTTAGAGATATTAAGCCTCTAATTTTTCTGATAAATGAATCTCCCTGTGCTGCACTTTGACTAATGAATGAATTTATTTTGTATGAAATGTTTACCTTTTGCGTTATACAGAATTTTTTGGAAATTATAATATAAATAAGGGTTTGATGCATTTGAAAAAAAGGTTTAATTATGAAATTTTAAATTTTTCTCTTCAACATTTTTGAGAGTTTTCAGATTTTCTACAATAAATATGTATTGCTTTAATCATTAAAAGTCAACCAAGTGTTAAACTGAAACAAAAAAATTTTTTAATAGTGTATGTTCTGGCTGCAATAAATGCCTCTGTGTGACTCAAGAGGAGGAATTTTACTTCCTGCCCTGACAATGATTAAACTCTCAGCTTCTGAATCCCAATCGTTTTGACTGAAAAATGTGCAGATTGTCCTAGATGATGATCCCTTCCATTTGCAATTTTTTTTGTAGATTATAATTCAACTGAATACTAATTATAGAACACTTACTTCCTGGCTTATGATTCTAATGTGAAGGTACTTAAAAAATACTTTAAAAAAAAATTTCAGCCAAGTATAAATGGTAGTGCATTAGCCAAACTCAAAATGTCCATGAATCTTGTATTTTGTAGATGACTAACATTGCTATGATAATGAGGAATTTGAAAAGTGGAAAACATTAATGTCTTGAAGAAGAATCCTCATGTTGTTTATCATTCTTTATGAATGTTTTTTTCACCATCTAATAATTTTTTTCATTCTGTTTGGTCACTTTAATACCACTGTATGTACAGACATGTAAGAATACTTACATGTAAAATCCAATTATATAAGGAAAATATATTTTATAAATTATGGATGAGATAGCAATACATACCACAACTTTCTAAACATGTGGTATTAAGAGGAACACAACTCGCTAATCCATGATCCTAGGAAGATGATAAGAGACATATAAAACAAAGATGTTCCAAATGAGCTGCCTTGGCTTAGCCTAGCTCCTATCAGGGGGCATTCAGGTGCCCAAAAATGTATTTACATTTTTAAAAATTCTAATAAGAAATTATAAAAGAAACCTATACTGTGTTGTTAAGTAATAAAAGCACAGTTAATATAACCTTCTTTAGGGAAAACCCAAAATGTTAACAACTGATTTTCCAAAGTGATATATTTAGAATTGTTCTATAAAAGAAATCATATAATTCATTTTTTCTCCTGTATTTTATAATGTGTATCAATTCATCTATCATTTGAATGCCTATGTGTGCTAGCATCTGTACTCATCTCTTTAAGGGAGTCTAGAATAAAATAGATATAATTTTGTCTAAAGAGGAGATTCAATAGAACAAAATATAATCAAGTATACTTGTTCCTATATTGCAAAGTAGGGCATAATATGCTCCATCGTAAAAATATAAACAAAGTAAAGAGTGATATTTTATATATATATATATATTTCATCATATACACTCTTTGTAAAATAATAGAAGTGTAAAAATAGCATAAAATGAAGCTGTAATATCCTTTGGGACTTTCATGTTAAACATGGTGAATTAAACATGTGCAAGTATCTCTATTTCTCCTGAAACCAATGGCATTAAAATAAATCTTTAAAGGATAAACTTACAAGATAAATAAAACAGAAGAACAGACAAAAGTGACTGAAACATATTAGCAAAGGGAAGTCAATCAGGCACAGGAAATAACCAGATAGGAATCTACTTAAATGCTTTTTAGCTCTTTTCACTTAAGTGTGAAGTGCCTGGAAATCATCACTAGACTTTCAAAGAAAGCTACTCACACAAAACTGGGACAAGGCAACCAAACCAAAAATCCAAAAATAAAAAGTAAAAAAAAAAAAAAAAAAAAAGAAAAGGAAAAATGCATGGAGCAGATAAAAACTTTGTGTGTGTGTGTGTGCACGTGCGTATGTGCATGTATCAGGCCATAAGATTTAATATCCAAATTCTAAGATTTTTTTTAAAAAGAGAAAAAGAAGGGGGAAATTATAAAATAGTAATATTTTAAAAACTATTGGCAACTGAGAAACAAGATACTCTAGACTGGGGGCCAAGAGGGATTCTTAAAAAATTAATGAAAATGCAAACACTCACACATTCCAAATACAAACATATGATTGTGAAATTTCAGAACATCAAATGAGATGGGTGGGAAATAGATGCAAATATAGTGAGTTTTCCTCATTGTAATAGAAAGCCAAATAGGTATATTTTAGAATTAATAAATGTCGCAGTACAAGCCAATTATTAAGATAAATGGAGATAACTAAAAGGAAGTACTAAAATCACTAAAATTGGAACTCAGGATGAGGAAACAGCAAGGTGGTGTAGAGATTGCTTAGTCGTATGTACCTTTTGCACTACAGTCTGGCATTGCTTGACAGTGGGGATATATTCTCAGAAATGCATCCTTAGGCAATTTCATCATTGTGTGACCATTACAGAATGAATTTACACTAATCTAGATGATATAACCTATTGTTTCACGGCTACAACTTGTACAGCATGTTACTCTGCTGAATAGTGTAGGCAATTATAACATAATAAGAAGTAAGTATATCTAAATATATCTAAACATTGAAAGATACAATGACAAAATAGTGTACATTTTTTAAAAAACAGTATTCCTGTTATAGGGTGCTTAACATGAATGGAGATTGCAGGATTGGAAGTTGCTCTGGGTGAGGCAGCGAGTGAGAGATGAATGTGAAGGCCTAGGGCATTTCCATACACTACTGTAGACTGTGTAAACACTGTACACTTAGGCTATACTAAATTTGTTTTTTAAATGTTTCCTCCAATAATAAGTAGATATTAGTTTACTTCAAATTTCACTTTGCAATGTTTTAATTTTTGAATATCTTGACTCTTTTGTAATAACATATAGCTCAAAACACAACATTGTTCAGTCCTACAAAAGTAATTTATTCTTTATACACTTATTCTCTAAGCAATTTTTATTAAAAACAAAGACACAAATATGCCCATCAGCCTAAGCCTACAAAAAAGTTCAGGATTACCAATATCATTGTCTTCCACCTCCACATCTTGGTCTACTGGAAGATTTTTCAGGGGCAATAACAAGCTTGGAGTTGTCATCTCCTATAGTAACGATGCCTTCTTCTGGAATACCCCCTGGAGGATATACCTGAAGGTGTTATACAATTAATTTTGTATAAGTACGAATACACTCTAATATAAAAATAAAAAGTATGCTACAGTAAATACACAAACCTGTAACATACCTATTATCATATTTGAGTACTATGTAGTGTACATAATCGTTGTATACAATGCTTTTATAAGACTGGCAGTGCTGTAGGGTTGTTTACACCAGCATCACTACAAATGTGAGTAATGCTTTGCACTATGACCTTGTGACAGCTATGATGTCATGATGTCACAATGTCACTAGGCAATAGGAATTTTCTAGTTCCATTACAATCTTATGAGACTACTGTAGTATATGAGATCCATGGTAGTATATGTTGACCGAAACATCATTATGTGGTACATGAATGTATCTGACATTAAGTAAATATATCCCTTCATTTAAAATAAAATAAAACATTTGAAACAAATAAAATAATAAGTAGGTTGGAGTTGTTTCTCAAAAGAGCTTTAAGCTAAGGGTTACTAGTTCAAAATTGAAACTAAGGAAGGTTTTATTGTCAGTTAGGCATCAGCACCATTGGTGGAGCCATTTAATTTTCCCCCGTTCTCCCCCTTTTTTATTCCAGTCATATGGACTTTATTGTTATTACTTAACACAGGGTTTCACTCTGCCACCTAGACTGGAGTGCAGTGGCACGATCTTGGCTCACTGCTACTTCTGCCTCCCGGATTCAAGCAATTCTCGTGTCTCAACCTCCTGAGTAGCTGGGACTACAGGCATGCGCCACCACACCCAGCTTATTTTTTTATAGAGATGGGGTTTCGCCATGTTGGCCAGGCTGGTTTCAAACTCCTGATTTCAAATGATTCACCCACCTCGGCCTCCCAAAGTGCTGGGCAGGCGTGAGCCACCCAGCCTTGGACTTCATTGTTTTTAAAATGAAAATTAAACTTTTATTTTAAATTTGGGGCTACATGTGGAGGTTTGTTACATAAGTTTATTGCATGAGGTTTGGGCTATGATTGATCTCATCACCCAGGTAGTTTTCAGCCCTTCTCTCATTGTCTCCCTCCTCCTGATAGCAGTCCCCAGTGTCTATTGTTTGCAACTTTATGCCCATGTGTACCCAATATTTGACTCCCACTTATACATAAGAACATGCAGTATTTGGTTTTCAGTTTCTGTCTTGCTTATGGTAATGGCCTCCAGCCGCATCTATGCTGCTGCAAAGAACAGAGTTTTTATGGCTGCATAGTATTCCATGTTGTAAATGTGCCATGTTTTCTTTTTCATGGCTGCATATATATTCCATGGTGTGAACGTACCATATTTTCTTTATACAATATGCTGTTAATGGGGAGCTGAGTTAATTCTAAGTCATTGACATTGTGAAAAGCACTGCGATGAACATAGCAGTGCATTTGTCCTTTCCGTAGAACAATTTCTATTTTTTTAGTATATATCCAGTAATAAGATGGCTGGGTCAAATGGTAGTTCTGTTTCTAGTCCTTTGAGAAATCTCCAAACTACTTCCCACAGTGGCTGAACTGTGGGAAGTTCAGTCTGATCAACAGTGTATAAGCATTCCCTTATCTCCACAAGCTTGACAACATCTATTGTTTTTAACTTTTTAATAATAGCCATTCTGACTGGTATGACATCTCAGGTATCTTATTGTAGTTTTTATTTGCATTTCTCTGATGATTAGTGATGTGGAACATTTTTTCATTTGTTTGTTGGCCACAGGTATGTCTTCCTTAAAGAAGTGTCTGTTCATGTCCTTTACCTACATTTGAATGGAGTTATTTGTTTTTTGCTTGTTGATGCATAGTTGGTGAATATTTTCACCGTTCTTTAGGTTGTCTATTTACTCTGTTGAGTTCTTTTGCTGTGCAGAAACTCTTCAATTTAATTGGGTGCCACTTGTCAATTTTTGTTTTTGTTGCAATTGCTTTTGAGGTGTTAGTCATAAATGATTTCCCAAGGCCTACTTCCAGAATGACATTTCATAGGTTTTCATCAGGGATTTTTATAGTTTAGGTCTTACATTTAAATTATTTAATATATTCTAATTAATTTTTGCATATGGTGAAATGTAGTGGCTCAGTTTTTCCTTCTGCATGTGGCTAGGAAGTATTTTCAGCACCATTTACTGAATAGGGAATCTTGTTGTGTATGTTTGTTGATTTTGTCATATATAAGATGTATGTAGGTGTGAGGCTTTATTTCTGGGTTCTTTATTCTGTTCCATTGAACCATGTGTCTGTTTTTGTACCATTATCATGAAGTTTTGCTTACTATAGCCTTGTAGTATTGTTTGAAATCTGGTGTTGGGATACCTCTAGATTTGTTCTTTTTGCTTAGAATTGCTTTGATAATTCAGGCTCTTTGGCTCAATATGAATTTTAAAATAGTTTTTTTTCTAATTCTGTGAAGAACAGCATTGGTAGTTTGATAAGAAGTGTGTTGAATATGAACCGCTTTGGGCATCATGGTCATTTTAACAGAATTGATTCTTACTGTCCATGAGCATGGAATGTTTTCCATTTGTTGTATCATCTCTGATTTCTTTTAGTAATGTTTTATAGTTCTCCTTGGAGAGTTTTTTTTTTCACCTCCTGGGTTAGACATATTCCTAGGTGTTTTACTGTGTGTGTGATTATTGTAAATGGAATTGCATTCTTTTTTTTTTTTTTTTTTTTTTTTTTGAGACGGAGTCTCGCTCTGTCACCCGGGCTGGAGTGCAGTGGCCGGATCTCAGCTCACTGCAAGCTCCGCCTCCCGGGTTTATGCCATTCTCCTGTCTCAGCCTCCCGAGTAGCTGGGACTACAGGCGCCCGCCGCCTCGCCCGGCTAGTTTTTTGTATTTTTTTAGTAGAGACGGGGTTTCACCGTGTTAGCCAGGATGGTCTCGATCTCCTGACCTCGTGATTCGCCCGTCTCGGCCTCCCAAAGTGCTGGGATTACAGGCTTGAGCCACCGCGCCCGGCCCGGAATTGCATTCTTAATTTGGCTTTCAGCTTGAATGTTATTGGTGTGTAGAAATGCTGCTACTTTTTGTGCATGGATTTTGTATCCTGAAACTTTACTGAAGTCATTTATTAGTTCTAGGAGTCTTTTGGTGAAGTGTTTAGGGTTTTCTGGTTATAGAATTATATCATCAGCGAAGAGAGATCATTTGATTTATTTTTCTGTTTAGATGCTTTTGCTTTCTTTCTCTTGCCTCATTGTTCTGGTTAGGATTTCTAGTACTAAGTTGAATAAGAGTGGTGAGACTGGGCATTCTTACCTTTTTCCAGTTTTCAACAGAAATGCTTTCAGTTTGTGCCCACTCATGATGTTGAATGGCAGTTTGTCATAGATTACTGTTACTATTTTGAGGTATGTTCCTTCCATGCCTAGTTCGTTGAGAGTTTTTATCATGAAGAAATGTTGGATTTTACTGAAAGTTTTTTCTGCATCTGAGCTGGTACCAATCCTATTGAAACTATTCTAAAAAATTGAGGAAGAGGGACTCTTGTCTAACTAATTTTATGAAACAAGTCTTATCCTGATACCAAAATCTGCTAATGACATCACGCAAAATGAAAACTACAGGCAGATATCCCTGATGTGTAGATGCAAACATCCTCAACAAAATACTAGCAACTCAAATCCAGGAACACATCAAAAAGTTAATTCACCATGACCAAGTAGGCTTTATTCCTGGGATGCAAGGTGGTTCAACACACATAAATCAATAAATGTAATTCATCACATAAAGAGAGTTACATGCACTTTAAATTTATAATGTTAGTAAAAAGGAGATAGAGAGGAATTAGATTAATCCAACTGAAATAAATAATTTAAATTTATAGACTAATACACATCTTCTGAGACAATGTTTATCCTTTACTCATGGGCTTTTCAATGTTTTTGTTGAATAAAATATTCCTCTGCAATCTATTCAAAGCACATATTTAGATGGCTTACTTTTGATATGTTATTAACCTCTTGTGATAAAGAGAAATAGATTAATTACTTCAAACTGTAATTTACTATATGCACTAGAATTTTTATACACAATAAAATTAATCTATAAAATCGTCCTTAATTCTAGTTATTAGCAAGCTTCTCTTAGAAACCAGTCTAAGATAGTTTTTTTTCTCTTGTGCTAATTTTGAGTTTCATTTTTGACAAGTCAGCTCTTTAACACTGATATGAAAACATCTAATTAGACAAAAAAGTATGAACTATCCATCCACAGCTAAGATAATATGCTGACATCTTAGAAATATGGGGCTGCTTTTACAACAACAAAAAGGAAGGAGGCAGTGGGATTTTAAAAAAATTATGAACTTTCTCATAGTTTGCATTTAAAAAATCTAATTTCATACTATTGAATAGTTGAAAGAGCAATACTAAAGTTTATAAAACCAAGAGCCAGATGCAGTGGCTCATGCATGTAATCCTAGCACTTTAGAAGGCCAAGGTGGCAGGATCACTTTAGCCCAGGAGTCTGAGACAAGTTTGAACAACATAGCAGAATCCTGTCTGTACCAAAAAAAAAAAAAAAAAAAAAAAAAAAAAAAAAAAATAGCAAATGAAGAAATTAGCTGGGCACGGTGATTCATTACTATAGTCACAGCTACTCAGAAGGCTGAGCTAGGAGGATCACTTGAGCCTGGCAGTTTCCATTTGAAGCCAGTTATAATGACACTACTGCACTCCAGCCTGGGCAACAAAGCAAGATAGATAGGTAGACAGACAGATGGGAAAATAGGTAGGTATGTAGATAGACAAATAGATAAATAGATAGAGGTAGATGGATTTCAAAATAAATAAATATAGTAAAGACTGCATAACTGAATCATACAAAATGATACTTCTATGCAGATGACCATACTTTGGCATTATAACAAGATCTTAAAACATACAGAGATAAGTCCACGTCTCCTAAATATTTCTCTAGAATCTATAAAATTAGATGCTGGTATAGAAAGGAGGCACATCTTACATGGCTGGAGAAGGAGGGTGAGAAAGCACAGAGGGAAGTACTTGCTGCACACGTTTAAAGAACCAGCCCTCATGAGAAATTATTCACTATTATAAGAACAGAAAGGGGAAAATCTACCCCATGATTCAATCACCTACCACCAGGCCACTCCTTCAACATTGGGGATTACAATTTGATATGAGATTTGGGTGGAGATACAAATCTAAACCATATCATTCTTCCCCAACCCCTCCAAAATCTCCTGTCCTTCTCATATTACAAAATACAATCATCCCTTCTCAATAGTACCCCAAATCTCAACTCATTTCAGCATTAAATTAAAAGTCCACAGTCCAAAGTCTCATCTGAGATAAGGCAAGTCCCTTCACTTATGAGCCTGTAAAATCAAAAACAAGTTAGTTACTTCCAAGATACAATGGGGATACAGGCATTGCATAAATACACCTGTTCCAGAAGGGAGAAATCAGCCAAAACAAAAGAGCTACAGGCCCCATGCAAGTCTGAAACCCAGCAGGGCAGTCAATAATTCTTAAAACTCTGAAAAGCATCTCCTTTTACTCCATGTTTCACATCCAGGCCACACTGATGAGACGAGGGGCCTCCCAGGGCCTTGGGCCTCTCAGCCTCTGTGTGTCTGGAGGAAAAAAATCTCCCTTGGCTGCTTTCACTGGCTGGTGTTGAGTTCCTGTGGCTTTTCAAGGTGCACTGTGCAAGCTGTTGGTTGATCTACCATTCTGGCATGTGGAGGATGGTGGCCCTTTTCTCAAAGCTCCACAAGGCAGTGCCCTATTGGGGACTCTGTTGGTGCCAACCCCACATTTCTTCTTCGAACTTCACTAGTAGAGGTTCTCCACGAGGACTCTGACCCTGCAATAGAAATCTGCCTGGATATCCAGGCATCTTCATACATCCTCTGAAATCTAGGTAGAGGATTCCAAGCCTCAATTCTATCCCTCTGTGTACCCACAGGCTTACCACTATGCGGTAGCCACCAAAGCTTACAACTTGCATCCTCTGGGGCAGCAGCCTGAAACTTATCTGGGGTCCTTTTTGCCACAGCTGGAGCTGGAGTGACTAGAATGCTGGGAGCAGTGTCCTAAGGTTGCACAGGACAGCAGGGTCTTGGGCCCAGCCCACTAAACCATTCTTTCCTCCTAGTCCTCTGGGGCTGTGCTGGAAGCAACAACCACAAAGTTCTCTGAAATACATTCCAGTCACTTCCCCTCTTGTCTTGGCTATGCACATTTGGTTCCTCTTATGCAAATTTCTGCAGCAACCTTTAATTTCTCACCAGAAAGTGGATTTTTCTTTCCCACCACATGGTCATGCTGCAAATTTTCTAAACATTTAAACTCTGCTTCCCTTTAAATATAAGTTCCAGTTTCAAATAATCTCTTTGCTCATATATATGAGCATACATTGTTAGAAGCAGGAAGGCCACCTCTTGAACACTTTTCTGCTTAGAAATTTCTTCCACCAGATACTCTAAATCATCACTCCTAAGTACAAAGTTTTGTAGATTCTAGAGCAGGAGAACAATGCTGCAAGTCTCTTTGCTAAAACGTAGCAAGAGTGACCTTTACTCCAGTTCTCAATAAATTCCCTATTTCCATCTGAGACCACCTCAGCCTGAACTTCAGTATCTATATACCTATCAACATTTTGATCACAACAATTTAACAAGTCTCTAGGAAGTTCCAAACTTCCCCGTATCTTCCTGTTCTGCTGCCTCCAAACTCTCCCAACCTCTCTGCCTATTACACAGTTCCAAAGTCACTTCCATATTTCCAGGTATTTTTATAGCAATGCCCCACTTCTTGGTACTATTTTTTTGTATTAGTCCATTCTCACATTGCTATAAAGAACTACCTAAGACTGGGTAATTTGTAAAAAAAAAAAATATATATATATATATATATACATATATAGGTTTAATTGACTCATAGTTCCACAGGCTGAACAGAAAGCATGACTTTTGAGGCCTCAGGAAACACAATCATGGTTCAAGGTGAAGAAGAAGTGGGTACATCTTACATGGCCAAAGGAAGAGGGAGAGAGAGCAAAGAGGGAGAGGGAGGTGCTACATACTTTTAAGCAACCAGATCTTGTGAGAGCTCACTCACTGTCATGAGAACAGCAAAGGGGAAATCTATCCCCATGATTGAATCACCTCCGAGTAGGCCCCTCTGTTTAACACTGGAGATTACAATTTGTCCTAAGATTTATGTGGGGACACAAATCCCAACCATATTAAATATCATGGAGCAAGTTAGTCTAGATGATATCACATTTGTATAAGGCCATGATATAGTGGCCTTATTTTCATTTCTTTATTCAAAAAACAAAAGTATAATTTCAGCAAATGTTTAAATTTATTTAAGAGGTATATTAAAAATATATGCCAAATAAAAACATGCTCAAAAGGTTGATATAGCTTTTATCAAATATATTTACTATGGCATTTGCTCAGTTTGTTACTTTATTAAAAAGATTACTATTGAATATTTGGAAAAAAAGATTTATACAATTTTAGTAAAGGGAAAAAAAATATGTAATTCCTAGGAGACTTCTCAAAATTTTTAGTATGGGAGACAGTATTGTGAGTCAATGTGGAAATACAATATACACCATTTCCTAAGATTAGTTGAACATGAAATCTTATGTGTGTGTGTATGTGTCTGTGTGTGTGCACACACACCATTTCAAAGTACTATTGGATGTGCAAAAGCTTTTAAGAACCTCTAGGAGACTGTTTTTATTATTATTATTATTTTGGTTTGTTTCAATAGCTTTGGAGGCATAAGTGTTTTTTGGTAATGTGGTTGAATCATACAGTGGTGAAATCTGTTGAATCATACAATGGTTAAATCTGAGATTTTATTGCACCTGTCACCCCAGTAGTGTACATTCTGTCCGATGTATAATTTGTTAAAAAAATTCTTCACCTTCCTCTCATTCATTCTCCTGCCTTCTGGGTCTCCAATGTTCATCATACCACTGTATGCCTTTGCATACGTATAGCTTAACTCACACTTACAAGTGAGTACATGTGGGATTTGGCTTTGCATTCCTGAGCTAGTTCACTTAGGATTATGACTTCCAATTCCGTGCAAGTCTCTGCAGAAAACATTATTTCATTCTTTTTCATGGCTGAGTAGTATTCCACGGGATATATCTATATATAGAAAAATAAAATATATATATATATGTATAGTTTTCTTTATCCATTCATTGGTTGAGGGGCACTGGGTTGGTTAAAGGAATACAAATCATTCTGCTATAAAGACACATGCACACATATGTCTATTGTAGAAGTATTTACAATAGTAAAGACATGGAACCAACCCAAATGCCCATTAATGATAGACTGGATAAAGAAAATGCAGTATATATACTCCATGGAATACTATGTAGCCATGAGATAACGTTCTTTGCAGGGATGTGGATGAAGCTGGTAGCCATTATCCTTAGCAAACTAACAGAAACAGGAACAGAAAACCAGATACCACATGTTCTCACTCATAAGTGGGAATTCCAAAATGAAAACACATGGACACAGGGAGTGAAACAACACATACCAGAGTCTGTTGGAGGGTAGGGGGTGAGGGTGGGAACCTAGATAATGGGTTAGTAGGTGCGGCAAACCACCATGTCACATGTATACCTATGCAACAAACCTGCACCACTCTGCACATGTATTCTGGAACTTAAATTTTTTTAAAAAAGAAAGTACTCTAAATGTATAAATTATGTATCCTTCCAAGCTTTAACTATAGTATAAACAGTAGTAGTTTGTATTAAATGTAATACAAAACACATATTATAATTTAGTGTAGAAATTATCTAGTTGACAGAGTAAAATGTAAGATAGGGTTCAAAACTTATCATTTTAACTTTAAGATATGTAAGGAAGAGAACACAATAAGACTCTTTTCAAGCCCTAAATTGTTTAATTCTAGGAAAAATATGTAGATAAGGCAATTTAATGCTGTTATTTTAAATAAATCAGTGATAGTATGATTTGTTTTGTTTTCCACTTTATTGATTCTTAAAAAAATCAAATAAATACTATAACAGACAATGCTATAATACATTAAAATGAGAAAATTCTTTTAAAAATGAATCATTTTTCTTCTTATCCTCCAATTTCCATTTCTACTACACAACCAGGTAATCCCTGTTTATTCCTTAATATATATCATTAAAATCATTTTTCTCTGTTCAAGCAAACATAGATACACACGTGCCTACATATTACATAAAAATAAAAAAACTATACACATTGAACTTTTCTTTTAATTTTACTGACAGTAATACAAAATACATTCCTCCCAAATGACAGATAAATACAAAGATAGATGATGATTTAGATTGGTGCAAAAGTATTTCCAGGTTTTGCAATTAAAAGTAATGGCAAAAACCACAATTAACTTTTGCACCAACCTGTAGACATATAGATCTTATTTTTTAAATAGTTGAACAATATACTTTTGGATTTTTTTTAGTATGCAGTATAGTATAATGCTTAAGAGCTCCGATTTTACAGATTTGTTTCTTGGGATTTCATCTATATTCTACCATTTCCTAGCTGTATATACAGGAAGCAATCACAAAATTAGGCAAAAATTATACTAAAAATAAAATTAAGGTACATAAGTTAAAAATGTAAATATCACTCTTTGATCACCGTATGATGAATCTAGAAATTAATAAAAAATTTAAAGCCCTTTCACTGGAAATTTTAAAATATTTCTTTAAAATTAAAGCTTTAAAGTAAAAATAAAAAAAATGGACTTTTTAATATAGGAACCTCCCCTCTTATACAAAAATCAACTCAAAATGGATCATGGATTTAAATATAAAACATAAAACTACAAAACTTCTAGACAATAACATAGAAGGAAATCATCAGGATCTAGGACTAGAAGAGTTGTTAGATTTGACACCCAAAGCATAAAACATAAAAGCAGATATTAATAAACTGGATCTTATTGAAATTAAAAAAAAAAAACTTTGGCTCTGCAAAAGATTTTAAGAAGATTGGAAGACAAGCTACAGAGTGAGAGGCAATATTTTCAAACCACATATTAGACAAAGAAGTAGAATGTATGTTACACAAATACTTTAAATTCAATGATTTAAAAAAAAAAACAAGCAATTCAATTAAAAATTGGGGGAAAAAAGCAAATTTCACTAAAGAGCATATATTGGTCACAAATAAGCCCATGAAAATATATTTAATGTAATTATCTCTCAGGGAAAGCTAAATTAAAGCCACGAAGAGATATTACTACACATTTATCAGAATGGCTACAATTTTTAAATAGCAAAAGCATCAAATGTTGATAGTAATTTCGAGAAATTGAATCAGTCATCTTTTTCTGATGGAAAGGTAAATTTGTACAGCTACTCAGAAAAAGAACATTATAATTTCTTACAAAAGTAAATATGTACTTACCTTAGACCCAGCAACTACACTCTTGTAAATGTATCCCAGGTAATGGTAACTTCTATTCAAACAAAAACCTGTACATGTATGTTCATAGCAGCTTTATTCATAATAGCCAAACACTGGAAACAATTGAAATGTCCTTCAGTAGATGAATGATGAAACAAACTGCGGTATATCCACACCATGGAAAAAATTACTAAGACATACAACTTGGATTGATTACAAATGAGCTAAACTATAATGATTATAAAAAACAACAATTTCAAAAGGCTACGTATTTTATGATTCCATTTATATAGCAATCTAGAAATGACAAAATTATAGAGATGAAGAAGAGATTAGTGGTTGACAAGATTTGCTGAAGAACAGGAAGAAGGTGGTTATGGCTATGAAACAGTAGCACAAGGGCTTTTGTGAGAAGACTTTCTGTATCTTAACTGTAGTGGTGGATACCAGACACTACACATGTAATAAAATGCATAAAACTGAGTTATATGCACATAATAAAATGAGTGCATATAAAATTAGTAAAATCTGCATATGTTTGGTAGATTTTATCAATGTCAATTTTCCAACTGTTTTATTATTGTGCAAGTTATTACAGGTACCACTGGGGAAATTGAGCATATGGCATGTGGGTACTATATGTATTATTTATTATAATTGCATTTGAATCTACAATTATCTCAATGTAACTTTTTAAGTAAGTGTTAAAAAAAAACACTATATATCTTCAAACTTCACATAACCTAAGGAAGGGAAGTGTGTTGATTTAATTACATTTTCATTCTGTCTTATATTGATGTCCTCTTGTGCCACAATATATTTCTCAGGTATCAAGCTGACTCCTAACTCACGCTATCAAACTATTTTATGGCATTAAAAAATAGAAAAGTCAGAAATATCAACAAAATTTTTTATTAGACACTAAGCTAAAATGATTGAATAAACACTTGCAAAGAAAAAATACATGCACACAGAAAAACACTCTCTCTCTCTCTCTATATATATATATATATAAATTTTATTGATCAAGATTTAGTGAACTCATAGCCAAGTCTGTCAAATTTTATTAAGAAAAAATAATTATTTTTAAACCCAATGTAAAAGTTATAGAGGGTCTTTGCTCTACTTTTTAATATTCTTCTAAAAATCAATCCAAGGTTTCAAATGAAAAACTTCATAAAGTCTAACTACCTACATCTAATCTCTTTTTTCTATTATTTGTCATTAGTTGGGATATTTTCTATGCTATAAATCTAGTTCACTGCTACTAACCAAATGCTAATATTTTATAAGTGAACACTGAAGTGGTATAATGTCCCCCAAAAAGATTAAATTACAAGCTTTGAATAAATCACACAGATTGAAATAGTGTCTTGAACCATGCTGGAATGATTTTAATGTACCTGAAATAGTCTTTACGCTTTTCTCGTTATGCTGTGTCATAAACCCTAATATAAAATTTCCTACAGCTATGACACAGTCATGCTCCCTGAAACTCAAGGTTCTTTTAAAGCAGAGCAAGTCTAATGTATGGCTTAGAAAATAAAATTTGATCCTTTATTGATTGTACATGTTATGATAAAAATAACAAAGTTATCTTGTGACAGGTTATATTAATATTGTTCTATGTGTCTTAAAGGAGATAATAGTGTTAAAACTATATCCGTGTTCTCAAAATAATATGAGTCAGTTTTCTCTATTTTACGGAAATAACTCAAGATTAAAACTTAGTTTTGTACTCATGGCCATACAATTTAATATGCATGATATCCCCTGGGGTTTAGGTACAGGTTAATAGTTTTAAGTGGATGAGAATTCATAAGGCAAAGAGAGGACAAAGTGAAAAGAATGACCAGAAATGGTAAACGTATATCTGGAATAAGACTCACATACATTTCTTAGGGAAGTGAGACCAGTTTTTATAGAGACGTCTAGTCACAATGTATACTATAGAGGCTTCAGAACTAAGATGTCACATTCTCTGCAATGATTAGGACAAGGAGAATAATCAAAGTATGAGGCTCCCAGATTTTGCTGAACTCTTATCCATGCAGCAGGGAAAAGTGCTTTTTCAGTTCAAGCTTTTACGTGTGGGTTTTTCTTTTAAGTAGCTGTTATGGACCCAGAGGTAGCCTAACAGGGAGGATATATAACCACATGATTTACTGTTTACATTGACGTAACAAAAATGAAGACGTAGTTGTGGGAGCCTCTACTATCTCAGACACGAGTAAGCTCAGGTGATATTTTAACATTGCATTTTGGTGGCATACACATGACAGAGGTAAAGGAAAAAAAAATCACTATTTTCTCAGGTCTCTTAGCTTAGGTTACCAAGAATACAAGAGGTTAAGGCAAAAACTGAAATAGTGTCACTTGTGGAGATGGGTAGCACAACTGTAGAGACATGAAGGGAACAAGGAATAGAGATTCCAAAAAATGGAGAGCAAATCCAAAGGACTGCATTTCTTGGCTGGCCACCGTATCACAGAGAACATACTTATCGGTCCTGTCAGAGCTACTACTATAGCTCAAATAGTCTGCCATATGGAGCAGGAGAAAAGTTAGGCAATTTAAACTACCAACTCCTTCCCATCTCTGTCTTTCCTTGAGCAAAATCTTTCCTTATGTGGCATGAATTCCTATGCATTTCAAATTTGTATGCAGTCTTTCCTTACAAGCCTTGAGGAAGATAATAGTTCTACAGGTCCAATACCCATATGCCAGCAGGGAAGTTTCTTCTTATTAACTGGGGCTTTGTGTGGAAACTTTTTGTTTTGTTTTGTTGTCAATGGAAGCAGCCTAGATTGTTCATAGGAGACTCCCTGTTCTAGGATTTGGTTTCATTCCTGTTCATAAGGGGCTTCCTGTTCTAGGATTAGGCTGCCCCATTCAGCTAGAAAAATAAGCTGTCTTGGACGGAGAAGTAGGGAGTTCGAGGAGAGAGGAGAGAATGTGGCATTGTTGAGCAGATATCGGTTGGGGCACAAAACCGAATTCAACACATTAGAGTGACTCCAAAGTGGATAGAAATAAGTCACACATGCCTATGTATCTAATTATCATTTATTTAATTTGATGTTTATTCTTATGTGTGTTTGGATACCAGTAATTTAAGTGGAAGAATTCATTTCCAGAAAAACCTAAAGTGGATATGTGCATTTGCCTCCGTTAATATTTCTTTTTTTCTTAGTAATTCCTTAACTTTGCTTTTGGTATTATATTTTCTTCTAGATTTCTTCCTAAGCTTCTTCTCATTCTTAGCATCCTTTGATGGATTCATTTATTCTGTCTGATCTTAATAAATCATGTATTGTTCTAGGGCTCAAAACTAAGGCCTATCATCTTCCCTTCACTTATTTCCTATCATTCTTTTTGAATCTGGTTTCAAATCTGGTTTCAAATGGTTTCAAATACTATTGGGGATCAATCCCAACCCCAACTTCTTTTCTGAACTCTAGACTCATATCTTAACTGATGAAGCTGTGTTTTCATCCTGATGTCTACAATGAAATGCTTGCAGGGTTTTTATTTTGTTTTGTTTTTGTTAAATACCTTCCAAACTTTCTTCTTTCCTGATGATTTGCATCTCAGAAAATAGTAGTGGCATTCACTCAGTTGCTCAGTCCAAGAAACCCTGAATAATTCGTGACCTGTCCTTTCATATACTATACCTTATTGACCCAAAATCTTATTGCCTTTATTATTAGAAGATATGCTGACATTACACTTGTTACCACATCAACTATTCCTTGCTAAGTCCAGATTCATTTTAGCTCTGTGACAGTCTTATAAATCTGGCTTGATTTCAGAATATATTCCCTATACTGCAGTCAGATTTCAGTTTCAAACATAAATTTGATCACGCCACTTCCTTGCTCTCACCTCTTCAGTGGTTTACTAATCATTAGAGAATGAACTGTAACCTCTTCATTAGGCTTATTGGAATGACCATGTGTCCTGTTTTTTCTCTCACCTGATTTTCGAACACTCTGTCTGAATGTCAGAGCTATTCTGGCCAGATTTGACTCTGTTTTCCTTCAAATATCTCAAGTTATTTTGTAACTTAATACCATTGATTGGCTTTTCTCTATGACTGGAATGCTCTCCAAGTCAAAATTCCAGAATCATTCCTTATTTTCGTCTGAGCTGTGCCTTAACTATCACCTCCTCAGTAAGTTATCCGTATGTTCCAGTTTGGGCTATTCCTAGTTTGTGGATGTTGTATCAGAATCTTGGAAAAGGCAATATTGGATGGATTTTAAAAGTGGATTTTGTGAAGTACAGTTGACACACGTGAACACAAAAAATCTGAAATGTTCCTGAGGCCCCTCTGTAAGCCCTTTCTCTTGTCCTCCCTATACCACAGGAAGTAGTACTATAATTACCAGCCTCCTCCAATACCCCTTAGAAACCACTAATCTATCACGATGTATTAGTTTGCATTTACGTAGATGGAATTATATAGAATATAGTCTTTTTATTTTATTTTTCTTAATTTTCTATTTATTTCACTTTGCACTATTACTTTGATATTCATCCTTGATGTTGCATATGGTAATAGTTTATTCAATTTTATTCCTAGGTAATATTCCACGTATGGAATTGCCAAAGATTTTGTTCATCACTCATCCCACTGCTGATAGAAATCTGAGATGGCCCCAATTTTGCCTGTTAAACAGATCAAAATGTTTTGAACATTCATGTACAACTTTTATATGAACAGATGTTTACATTTCTCTTCCAATATTTCTACTCTTCTTAACTGAGAGTTGGACAGCTGGGTCATATAATGGGTATGTATTTAAATTTCTAAGAAACTGACACACTGTTTTCCAAAATAGTTGTACCATTTCACATTTTCATCAACAGTCTATGAGAGTTTCACTGCTCTACTTTTGACAATATTTGGTATAATCAATCACTTTAATTTTAGTTATTTCGATAAGTATATAGTGGTAACTTACTTTGGTTTAAAGTTTATTTACCTAATGACTAATGATGTTGAACATGTTTTCATCTGCCATATGTGATATATGTGTTCAAAAATGATTTGATATATATGTTCAAAAATAATTTGAAAATCTGTTCAAATGATTTGCTAAAATGTTTCAAATGTGTCTTTTTCTAATTTTTGAGGTTTTAGTTTTAGAGTTTTTTATATATTCTCAGTATAATTCTTTTTCCAAATATTTGACTTGTAAATGGTTTTTTCAATTTATTCCTTGCCTTTTTATTCTCTTAAGAGTGACTTTGGGAGAGCAGAAAATTTTAATTTTGGAGTAGCCTAATAGTCATTATATTTGATAGTATGATATAATTTTGTTATTATGTCTAAGAAGTCTTTGCCTAACTCAGTTTCACAAAAATAATTACTATATGTTTTCTTCTAGAAGTTTCATAGCTGTAAGTTTTCCATTAAATTATTAATTTTGATTTGATTTTTATGTGGTATAAGGTATAAATATATTTTATATTTAATATGAATGAGCAATTTTCCTATCAACATTTTTTGAAGACTACTATTTCTTCAATGAATTGCTTTTACACTGTTTAGAAAACCATCTGTGACTATTTTTAAAGTCCTTATTGTGTCCCATTCATCTGTTTGTTTTTCTTCATGCCAATACCACATAGATTGGGTTACTGCAGCTTTATAATAAATCTTGAAATGAAGTAGTGTATGGCTTCAACTTTGTCCTTCTTTTTTAACAACTGAGTTTATGGGTACTTTGAATTTCCATGTGCATTTTAAATCAGTTTAAATTTCAGAAAAAAAATGCCTTCGGGGATTTTGATTGTTTTTATCTTGAATCTAGAGATCAAATTTGAGAGAAATGGTATCCTAACAATATTGCATCTTCCAGTTCATGATCACAGTATATTTTTCCATTAGTTAGGCTTTTAAAAAATTTGGAAACATCAACAATGTTTCTTATTTTTTCAGTGTACAGGTTTTGCATGTCTTATTCAGATTTATCCTTAAGTAATTAATACTATGATGTTTTGGAAAATGTTATGGAATTTTATTTATTTATTTATTTTTGAGACAGGGTCTCACTCTGTTGCCCACGTTGAAATTCAATGGCACAATCATGGCTCATAGGAGCCTTGACCTCCTGAGTTCAAGCGATTTTTCTGCCTCAGCCACCTGAGTAGCTGGAACTACAGGCATGCAGCACCACACTTGGCTAATTTTTTAAAATTTATGAAAGAGAGGATCTTGCTATGTTGCCCTGGCTGACCTGGAACTCCTGTCTTCAAACTCCTGGCATCGAGCAATCCTCCCATCTTGACCTCTCAAAATGTAGAATTTTAATGTCAATTTGTAAGTGTTTATTGCTAATATAAATTTAATTGATTTTTTGTGAATTAATATTTATAGCCTGTATCCTTAATCAATGAACTTTTCAGCCCATAAAAGTTTTCATGCAGATTCCATATGATTTTCTATATAGATGACCATGTCTTCCATAAATAGAGATGGTTTTACACTTCCTTTTCAGAATGAAGGTTTTTTACTTTTTATTTTTGCTTTATTGCATTACGTGGAATCTCTGAAGAATTTTGAATAGAAGTGATGACAATAGACCTCCCTATATTGTTCCTGATCTTAGAGAAAAATATTTCAATATTTTGTTAATAATATGATGCTATTTCTAGTTTTCTTTTTAAATGCTATTTTTTTTTTTGTAGGATTGAGGAAGACTCTTCTCTTCTAGTATGCTGAAATTTATTAGCCTGAACAAATGTTGCATTTATCAAGTGCTTTTCTGCCACAGACTGGATAAAATATTTTAAGGCACATGTCATACAAAATACTTTTATACAAATATATAAAGAACTCTCAAAATTCAATAATAAGAAAACAACCCAGAAAAAATGCTAAAAGTTTGAAGTCACTCAAAGGACAAAAGAAGGTATATGAATACACACAAGAAAAGATGTTTGATATCATTTGTCATTAGAAAAATGTCACCTCAAATTGCATGATGTACCACTACACATCTATTTGAATGACTAAAATTAAAAATATTGAACTTAAATTTAATTGGATATATAGAGGAATCTGAAGGGCTGGTCAAAATATTCACTTTTGCAAATGGTTTGGCAGCTTCTTAAAAAGTTCAAATATGCAGTTACCATTTGATCCAGTCATTGTATTCTTAGGTATTTACCCAAACAAAAGGAATACATACGTTCATACAAAGATCTGTAGACAGTTGCTCATAGATTTATTTGCAACAGCAAAAAGTAAAAGCAAGCTGTATGCTCATCAATGGGTGAATCATAAGCAAACTATGATATAGTCATGCAATGGAATACTACTTGGTTATAATAAGGAATGATATATGCTACAATAAGATTTAATCTCAAAATAATTATGTTGAGTGAAAGAAGCCAGTCACAAAAGAGAGTACATTATCTGTTCAGACCTCCACAGATGCAAACTAATATTTACTGACAGAAAACAGATCAGTGTCTGTTAGGAAAGGGGAAGGGTGCGGCTGGTGAGATAAAGAGAGTGCAAGGGAAGCATTACCGAAGGGCTAAGAAAGTCTGGAGTTTTGCGTATGCTCTTTGTCTTGGTTGTGCTAATTGCATTTCAGATGCACAGTCATACCGATATCCTCATCACTGCTCTTTGGATATCTGACAATGATGCCTCAGACAAGTGCTATCTCTTTAAAATGGCTAGGACATTTGAGCAGCTGATGACTTTCAAGAGTATACATGGCTAAACATTTTATAGCTGAGGCTCCAAATGTAGTGTATCTAAAAGCATAATACATTAAATTATGTCGTGAAAAAAAATCTGTGGAAGGTGTCACAGGAGACGCATATAAGATGAAAAAATTATCTTCAAAAAATCAGAATTAGATAAATTATTGAAATTATATTAAAACTTCACAATCCAGTACTAACAGAAATTAATCATTTTCCTAATTATATTTAAATGAGTTAAATTATTTTACCCCATTTAGAAGCTGCAAGCTAGACTGAAAAATTGTAAGTGTAAATAATAACACTGAGGACATAATCTCTCAGAAAACAATTTCATTTTAGGTCACACTTATTGTAAATAACCAATTAATAAATCAAGGAAATATCTGATACTGAAAAAAAATCTATAGAATAAGAAAGTGGAGAAAGGCTAGAAGGAACTGGCAGATGTGAAAAAAGAGATACAGCTTTATAGTATATTTATGACAAATAACCTATTCTTTATCACGTGTGTACCCTCTTTTTAAAATGTATTGATATCCTTTATATATTTCTAGCCTCTACAAACCTAGGTAGCTGTTATAAACTGCTCTAGTTTATGGATTTACATGAACAACGCTTTATTTACAGCAGGCAAATAGGTGGTTTTCATTTTCTTCAATTCATTTTTTCTCATAGTACGTTCACTGATATAACCATGCCTAAAACATAATTTTCTCTTTTAGTGAGTATAAATATAAAATTATCTAATCAGCCTTTTATAAAAGTATTCCCTTTATCAAACTAGAAAATAATGCCTATAATTTTAATATATATACTTAGGCATGAGAAGCTCTTCAATCATGTGTATTTCTTTCTTCTGTCTTACATTTAATACTAAACTCCAGACTATAGATGATAGTAAAATAATAATACAAATGCAAGCACATGTGTTAATATTCAGTCTTGCAAAGTAAATGTTAAATAATAGTCACTGAGATTTCATGACATGTGAGTTAATCTTAAACAGTTGGAGTTAAGTTGTTATAGAGGAGAGAATTCTAACTCAATATGGGCTACTAGATGGTTTTAAATGGAATGTTCAAATAATTCCAAAAATGCTTTACAATCTAAAATTAAAGCTTATGTTTGCCACATGTGCAATCTTTGAAAGGATTTCTGAACCTCTTTTCCCCAGAATTAAAGGATTAAGGACACTTAAAAAACATTTTATGAAATATAAAAATAAAAGTGGAGAACATTAATAGGATAAATCAGAAACTGGAATAGCAACTGAACTCTTCCTACTAACCTACAATGTCATCACTAAATCATTGTAAAGTCGACTGGTCTATTTATGTTTAAATAAGGAAACGTTATGGTTTAAAAATTATGTAGCATAATATCAAACAGGTTTTTCTACTTTAAACACCTAATTTCCGGATATAAAAAACAACAAAAACTGCAGTGTATAAATTGCTGAATCAAGATACTTTAAATATCTGAATTTTCATAAAATTATTCAAGGACTTTCAAAAAATAGTGCCTATTTTGCCAATTCCAAAAGGGTCAAAATGCAAGTTTGCAAAGTATAACAGAAGAAATGATGAGAGCTCTATGTTATTGACACTTGGCATGGTATCTTTCCACTATATTCTGTGGTGTTTGCCTTGATATTCCTAGAGATGTGTATACAGGTAATTTCAATTAGTATTTTGAAGTATGATATACAGGTTAAGAACATACACTCTGACTCACACAGCCTAGGTTCAGTTATTTTTGTTCCACATTCTATCTCTATGATCTTCAGTTAAATTAACCTAATACTTCCCCAATTTCTCACATGAAAATAAGGCAAAATAATGGTACTTATAGTACCCATTGCTTAGTTTTGATGATTAAATTATATAATATAAGTAATGTCCTTGATATGCTTCATGAAAAAATTTTAACATATAATAAATACTATTATCTTTTAAATAATGTAAATAAAAAGAAAGACAGTTATTTGGTAAGTATCTTTATGTTTAGCTGGAGAAGAAATTAGTTGGAATAGAAATAGTTGAAAGTAGAATAAACTAACCAAATCCCATAAACTGGCTGAATAATGAGATGGTAAGGTTGGCATTGTTAGTGTACTATATTATAGACAGAGTGCATGAAATCTCACCCAGTGAAAAAAGTTATCAGATACTTAATGCACAAATAATTAATTAATTTTATATTGAACTAGTTGATAGGTCAACTCACAATTTTCCTTCTGCAGGTTCCCCTCCATCTTAATTGAGATCACCAATTATCACTCACTGAGCTAAAAAAAAAAATAAAACATAGGCCAGGCGCGGTGGCTCAAGCCTGTAATTCAAGCACTTTGGGAGGCCGAGATGGGCGGATCACGAGGTCAGGAGATCGAGACCATCCTGGCTAACATGGTGAAACCCTGTCTCTACTAAAAAATACAAAAACTGGCGAGGTGGCGGGCGCCTGTAGTCCCAGCTATTTGGGAGGCTGAGGCAGGAGAATGGCGTGAACCCAGGAGGCAGAGCTTGCAGTGAGCTGAGATCCAGCCACTGCACTCCAGCCTGGGCGATAGAGCAAGACTCCTTCTCAAAAATAAATAAATAAAAGTAAATAAATAAATAAATATAAATAGAATATCTTTTATTTCTCTTTTTTCTTTTAATTTATATACATCATTTCTTCTTTCTTTCTTCCCCTGCACCTGTAATATCTAAGAAATCAACAAACGTAACCTAGATTGTCAACTCTCCCACAAAGATCACCAGGAAGTATTTTTATCAAGTTGAGTTTTGTTAAACTTAGTGCAACAAGGAAGAATGCTGTCTTAAAAGAATTTCCATAATGTCTCAGAAGTTAGGGAAAGAGATGTATAGAGTCTGGTCTAGGCTTAAGTGGGGTTAGGTGGTTTCTTCAGACGCTCCCTGATGTATGATGGGGTTACAATCAATAAACCCATTGTAAGTTGAAAATATTATCAAAGACAGTTGCCATATTTTAAGTTGATGATGGGTACATCCTCATGTAATTTGATTGTATATTAAGGAGCCTATTGAATATGTATTCCTTTTGCACCAGCAAAAGGAAAAAAATATCACAAGTAAATGTATTTTAAGTCAGGGGCCGACTGAATTGTGAAAGGGCAAAATGCATATAGTAAGAAAGGTGTGACCTAACGTAGAAATTTAATGTGGTTATAATCCTTTACAAAATGAGGGATTTTGTGTGTGTGTGCATGTGTGTGTGTGACGTGTGCCTTGAACTTTTCTCTCTGCCATCTCTCATCTAGCATATAACGCATATAACATATAGCATAGTGGAAAGATATTATGCCAAGTGTAAATAAAACCGAGCTCTCATCTTTTCTTCTGTTATACTTTGCAAACTTGCATTTTAATTAGCCCGTCTGGAACTGGCTAAATAGGCACTATTTTTTGAAAGTCCTTGAGCTGGTTGAAATTGGGAAAACATTCATTTTATATTTTAAGATTGGTGGACTTCATGGGGCAAGAATAAAGCACAATGACTGCCAATGTAAAAAAGATGTTATCTAAATGGAACAGGGATTTGCCCACATTAGAAAACTGATCAAATACATTTGTTTGCAAGGATTTCCTGATGCAAAGAGGCAAATGGTTAAAGTCATTATTGGTTTAGAGCATTACTTTCCTTGTAAAGAATTTCCTGGAATAAATGGTAAAGTCATGTTGATACAGGTGGTCTCAATTCTCAGTCAATTGTATCTCCTTCTTTGAAATCTTCCTTTTCTGCCCTCTAGTTATCATTTATATAATTTCTCCCTTTTACCTGAATGCTTAGAATTATTTTTACATATGGTTTTCTAATCTCCCACTAAAACCTACCTTTATAGTATTTTCTCTAATTTGCCAGAAAAAAATTAAAATGACATGTTAGTCTGCAATTTTCATTGTCAAATCTTGCAGTTTCTCCAGTTTCAAAGTTACCAACAAGGATAAAATCCAGGCTATAATAACAGTCCTCATTATCTGGCCTTGGTTTGTTTCTCCAATATCTTCCTTAGTCAAACATCTACATATAATTTTTGCCTTAATCATATCAAACTTAGAACTTTCTCCAACTCCATATTAATTTCAGGAAGCTCTGCTTTTTGGATATTGCTAGTTTTCCCTAAGATAATGACTTTTTCCCCAACTGTTAACTACAAACCTTTCAATCCTGAATAACTGCTAATCTTTCATAATTAGCAGGTCTCTAAAACACATTTAGTAGTATTACAATATACAGAGATATCTGTAAATGCATTTTAAATTCTGGAGATGAAAGTGATAAAATCTATCCCTTACATTCACTCCTCAAGTCTGTATTGGTATATTTAAATATTAATTTTGTATTAAAATAAACTGCAAAACGGGTGTTTCAATGTTACATAACACATTAACCTGTTAAAAAAAATTAAAAATTGCCCTGGAGAAAGAAAGTTCTAGCCTTTTTTATGGCTGCATAGTATTCAATGGTTTATAAGTACCATATTTTCTTTATCCAGTCTACCGTTGATGGACATTAGGTTCATTCTGTGTTTTTACTATTGTGAATAGTGCTGCAATGAGCATATGGAGGCATGTGTCTTTATGGTAGAACAATTTATATTACTTTGAGTACGTATCTAAGAATGGGATTGCTGGGTCAAATGGCAGTTCTGTTTTAAGTTCTTTGAGAAATTGACAAACTGCTTTCCACAGGGGCTGAACTAATTTACATTCTTACCAGCAGTGTCCCAGCATCTGTTAGTTTTTGACCTTTTAATAAAAGCCATTCTCATTGGTGTGAGATGGTATCTCCACGTCATTTCAATTTGCATTTCTCTAATGATGAGGGATACTGGGCATTTTTTTCACATGCTTGTTGGCTACATGTATGTTTTCTTTTGAAGAGTGTCTATGCATGTCCTTTGCCTACATTTTAATGGAGTTATTTGTTTTTGCTTGTTGATACACAGATTGTGAACATTATTGACATTCTTATCTACAGTCTCAGAAATTTTAAGTAGTTCCTTAATTATTAGTAGAATCATACTTATTTTTTAGATGCACTACATTTTCAGTAGGTCTTCAAAACCAAAATTGTAGAAGTTAATATTACTAATATTACTAAAAATAACAATATATCTATTCTGAGGTGACACATAATTAATTTCTAAACTAATAATATAGAGAATCAGTGCTATCAGTTTAGGAAAGGAAAAAAAATTATTAAAAAAAATAAACTCCAAATACAAAAATATCAGTGCACTGATAAAGGTATAGGTTTCTGTGATTTTTGAGTTAGATGAAATTTCCCATCAAACCTTTCAAAATTATTAATGTTTGTTGTTTATGTATGAAACAAATGGAATGTTAATTTAATTCTTTAAATGTAATAGAATGTAATGGGTATATCATTAAATCAGACTTAGTTAAAACTTATACCACAAATACAAAGATTTAGTGCAGATAAAAAATTTGTACAACAATATTTTAAAGTCTTTCAAACAAACACTGCCATTCGGGGATTTTTACTTTTGTCATAGCCTCAGACAGTACACATAGTCCATATGTCTTCTGCTTCTCCACACTTTTGCACACCAACCACTATTTGATATTTAAGAGGCACTTTTTGAGATGAACGTGATGTGTTCATTAGTCTTCATTCATTTCTGAGAAATAGATTCCATTTCTCAAAGGTTTTTTGCAAAGCTCACATCCCGTTAGGCATATGGAGAGAATGACTCACAGAGTAACTGAAGAATATGATAAAAGTATTACCAAACACTGTGTCTCACTGGGGTCCAAATTTTTTTTGAATCTAAACAGTACATATCAAACAGATGGAGTGTAAAAACAAACCTTTGCCGTGGGTGGCCTCATCATTACAGTCAAAACAATCCACATATATGGATGAGAGATATGTATCCAATAACTCTTCTGTAACAACAAAAATGATATTCCAAGGATATTTCTCAAAATAATTTTCTGCTTTATTTATGATGTCTCATTTTCAAAATAACTTGATTTATGTAATATTATTATTTTTGAAAACAAATGACTTATTAAAAATCCAACATTAATCATACTATTAAAAACACACAGTCATCTGAGTATCCTAGAATAGAGGAATAGTTAAGAAATTTACATTTCATCAAACTGATAGATTTTTGTTCAGCCATCTATCATAATTATTCTATTAAAGCCATGTAGAAAAATACACAAGTGTTTATCATGTAACATTTGGTGGAAATAAACAAATACACAATTCTGTGAATACTGTGATTATAACTGAAAAACATGCATGGAATTGTATAAAGACTAGAATGAATTATTAAAAAATGAAAGAAATTATGCTTTGTTTGGAGCAACATAATCTTTTTTCTTCAAAAACAGTTTATGTTGCTATAGTCTTCTCTGTATTATAATCAAAAGTGTAGTGAAATTTCATTTAGTAGATGACATCTGCTTGGAACTTTACATCAGCCTTATAATTTAAAATTTATGAGATCTTCTATTTTCAATAACTGCTTTTTTGCCGGTTACAATGGAATTTCTTGAGGCATTAAATATTTTTAATTGTTTGTAACAATCAGTCTTCGTAAACCACTCTGATGAATGCTATTGCAATTTGCAAAAGGCATTTATTAGAAATAGCAGAACTCATACATTTTTAATTACAAGGCTGATGTAAAGTTCCAAGCAGATGTCATGCACTATATTGTTGGCTTTGAAATGCATTAGTTATTTGATGGCCTTCAGATATGGCAATTTATTAATTTATTTAGTTGATGTTTGCAAAATCTTGTGATTGGCATTAGTTAGAATGTTCAATAATAACGTCTTAAGCTTTTTTATAAATTTGGTATTGTACAGCATTAATAAATCAAGCCACACTTTTTTTTTTCAAAAAGTGTGAAAGAAATAATACTTGGAGTGTTTATTTTTCTCATATAAAAGGATTAGTATATAATTAAACCCAGTTGAGAATCCAAATTAGTGAACTTTTCATTCTAGCATGTTAATGCTTCCTCTTAAAAAATATTATGTTACTGTGGTTGTCCCTATGACCTTTGGTATGTGGTGTTACTCCCACAAAGATGTTATGTTACATCGCAAAGAGGCTTTGAAAATGTAATGAAGATTACGATCTAATTCATATTACATAAATTAGGGAGATTCTTATGGATTATTCAATGTCCTTAATAATCACATAAGCCCTTAAAAAGTGTCACAAGATCCTTCAGATGTTGCTTCGCCAGCCAGAAACCTCTGTGGCCAGCAGCACCTTCTGCCTAAGTATTGGTCAGCCTGTGTATTGCTCATGCCTGCCGGGCTCATTATGCCCAGTCAGCCGTGCAGACTACACTAGGGTTGTGCTACGGCCTGGATCCCACACCTGCCAAGTGTGAGTCAAGTACGGAGTGGCAAGCCCCTCCAAACAGGTCACTGCTGCCATCAAAAGTA
>NW_012114364.1:7718791-7733597 GCF_000951035.1 Colobus angolensis palliatus | reverse complement strand
CTGTGGTTGTCCCTATGACCTTTGGTATGTGGTGTTACTCCCACAAAGATGTTATGTTACATCGCAAAGAGGCTTTGAAAATGTAATGAAGATTATGATCTAATTCATATTACATAAATTAGGGAGATTCTTATGGATTATTCAATGTCCTTAATAATCACATAAGCCCTTAAAAGTGTCACAAGATCCTTCAGATGTTGCTTCGCCAGCCAGAAACCTCTGTGGCCAGCAGCACCTTCTGCCTAAGGATTGGTCAGCCTGTGTATTGCTCATGCCTGCCGGGCTCATTATGCTCAGTCAGCCCTGCAGACTACACTAGGGTTGTGCTACGGCCTGGATCCCACACCTGCCAAGTGTGAGTCAAGTGCGGAGTGGCAAGCCCCTCCAAACAGGTCACTGCTGCCATCAAAAGTATAGCTCTTTTTCTGACTAGTAGCAGAAGTGAAATGAGAGATTAAAAGCATGAGAAAGACTCAACCCACAGATCCACCATTGCTGACTTGATGGTAAAGAGGACCATGTGGGAAAAGCATAAGGGAACAGAAGCTGCATGCACCCATGTCTGGACAAGGAGAATGCAGTGGCGCCTGGAAGCTGGGAGACTCCAGGAACCACATAGCCTCAAAGAGAGTGTCACAGCCCTGGTTCAGGAAGTTCCTAGGTCTGGTCTCCCCAAAGGGCCATAGCTCTTCTATCCTTCTCATAACTGCAGCTTGGTCGAGTGGAGGGAGACGGTGAGGGGGGTGGGTTCAGACCTGTTTGTATTACAGCTCTTTTAGTTTTGCCTTTCATCGAATCCAAGTTCTTGTTCCCTGTCCAGGAAGAATGAGGTACACAGAAAACTGGAGGGTTAGCAAGGTGGAGAGGAATTTCATTGAACGCCAGAAGAGTTCTCAGGAAACCCGGAGTGAGTAGCTCCTATCAGCAGGCAGGTGATCCCATTGTCTGCCAGAATCTAAATCTGGGGTTTTTATAGGGGAAGAGGTGCCTGCTGATTGGTCCATGGGTGGCCATGGGCCGTCCTGGAACAAGCCACAAGTTCTCACTCGGGGCAGTGGAACTGGCAGCTCAGCCTCCAGGCTTCTGACCCTCACTAGTTTGAACGTGGGGCTTAACTGGGGACCCACCCTTTCCCACCCAGGAGCCTGTCTGCCTCCTGCTGCCATCAACCTACCCTCCATGGTGCCCATATTTCCCAGGCTGTTCCTGCTGAGGGGTGCCTGCAGGCCCATGCTGAGCTGCCCTCAGTCCCCACCTCAGCTCCTTCTCATGCTCATTGGTGCCCAAAATCCTAGAATGGTCCAAGGCGGCAGGGGGACTGGTGTATCAGCACTGGCTCGAGTGCATCCACACCCAGTGGATCATGACAGCCTCAACTTTGCTCCAAAATTGGAGTGGGCACTGGGAGCTGGGAGAGGCCAGGCAGTAGGAGCCGGCACTTCAGAGCCTGCAGGCGAAGGGGGCTTCCCGGGCCCCCTAGAGCAGGGATGTCCGGGTCTGTAGCCGAGACTAGTTGGCTGCAGCTGGGAGGGCTGGCCTCTCGACCCCTCCAATTCAGAAAGGGGCGGGACTCCCTCCTGTTTCTGGCCCCAGGTGGCTCTGTGGAGCCTCTGCACGCCTCCCGCACTGCCGTCTGCGTCATGGCAGCAGCTGCTCTAGATGGGCCACAGCTGCCATTAAAAGCATAGCGCTTTCTCTGGCTGGTAGCAGAAGGAAAAAGAGATTAAAAGCATGAGAAAGACTCAACCCACTGACACATCATTGCTGGCTTCATGGTAGAGAGGACAATGTGGGGAAAGTATTAGAAGAAAATCACTTCTGCCAACAATCAGTGAGTTTGGAGGTGGACCCCAAGACTCAGCTGACAACCCCAGAAGATATAACACACTGATTCAAGTTTAATGAGACCCGGAGAAGAGAATCCAGTCAAGGTGCTTTAGACTTCAGACCTTCAGATTCAGACCTTCAGAACTGTGAGGTTATAAACAGGTATTGTTTTAAGATACTTATGTTTTGTAAATTGTTGTAATGGCAGCAATACAAACTAATATAATACTTGTCCTCTTGACCTTGCATAAGGAAAATGGAAAGGTGGGTAAACTTTGACTTAACTTATTTCTACATTTCTTTCGTCTATGTTTCTGTCACTTCTTTTTTCCTTTCTTTCTGAAGCCATCCAAGGACAACTATCTATGATAGACGTCTACCAAAGACAGCTTTTTCAAGATGAGTGCACCTGTTCCAAATCATGTCAAGCAAAATTTCCTTTTTCTTTAAGTCTGGCTGATACTAGAGATTCTCTAGGTTGGAAATGCTTCTTAGACTTCCCCACTGGCATTTCCATTTCAAATTTGTGTACAAGAATAGACAGATGAAAAGTGATAAATCTGAAATGGTGAAAATTCCATCATTCTGATAAACAGATGAAAAAGATACTGTAGGATGGGTGGATAATTTCCAATATGTCTTAAATTACTCAAAGTGTGGTTTATGGACCAGCAACATCAGCAGCATCTGGAAACATGTTAGAAATGCCAAATCCCAGTCTCTAGCTCAGAACAACTGAGTCAGAATCTTGTATTTTAATAAAATTTTCAGGTGATGCATACACAATAAAGTTTAAAAAGTGCTGCTTAAATTCCATTATATGGGTGAAATATTTCTTTACAGTTTAGAATAATCCTGCTAAAAATGTTCTCTCACTTAAGCAAGGGCATGCATAGCATTATGATGTCTCCTAAGGTACAATTTCAGAATCACTATTTATGCTAAGGATTGGATTCCAAGCAGGCTGAGATCTAACTATTTGAATAACCACAGTCAGCCACTATACCATGATTGCTTTTATAAAGCGTTAAAGTAGTTTATAAATTGTCAAACTATCACATGTATCAAAACCTAGAATTCTATCTCCCAATTACTATTCTATATCATCTGAAGAACCAAACAAAAACAATTTTTTAAAAAAATATAGTTCCAGACCTTTTCCATATATTGCTTATATATGAAGTATTTTTTAAGATTTTTTTGTTTCATATAAATAGCCCTGTTGTCCTGTTTGAATGAACTTTTTGATGTTTTCACATTTCATCCAAATATGAAGTCATATATTCCGTGAAACAATCTAAAATTTTAATTGAACCACTTATTACAGTTAGAAAATTTTCTTATATTTAAGATAACTGATTATCTGTATTAATCCATTTCATGTTCCAGATTTTTTTTTTTTTTTTTTTGAGACACAGTCTTGCTTTGTCATCCAAGCTGGAGTGCAATGGCATGATCTGGGCTGACTGCAACCTTCACCTCCCAAGTTTAAGTGATGCTTCTGCCTCAGCCTCCTGAGTAGTTGAGACTACAGGCACACACCACCATGCTCGGCTAATTTTTGTATTTTTAGTAGAGAAAGGGTTTTGCTGTATTGGCCAAGCTGGGCTCAAACTCCTGACCTCAGGTGATCCGCCTGCCTCGGCCTCCCAAAGTGTTAGGATCCAGGTATAACTGCATATGCATGAAATCTGAGTTATTTCTATGCACTGATGAGTTACGAACTATTATTGACTTTATTTTGCTCTTAAGTAAATTGAGGCTTAGAAAGTTGAAATTATATTTTAAAGATAATAGTACAGCTAGAAATGGAAGTCAGACCATTCAGATAACAGCACATATTCAATATTTAATAACAAGATGCTTTTAATCAAATAGAGGCTCCAGCTCTTAAAATCTCAGTTCAAAAATAAATATTAAAAAAAATTCCTTTTTTTTTTTTTTTTTCTCCTAATGCTATCCTTCTCCTAGTCCCACACCCCACAACAGGCCCCAGTGTGTGATGTTCCCCACCCTGTATCCATGTGTTCTCATTGTGCAACTCCCACTTATGAGTGAGAACATGTAGTGTTTGGTTTTCTGTTCCTGTGTTAGTTTGCTGAGAATCATAATTTCCAGCTTCATCCGTGTCCCTGAAAAGGACATGATCTAATCCTTTTCTATGGCTTCATAGTATTCCATGGTGTATATGTGCCACATTTTCTTTTTCTTTATTTTTTTTTTTCAAAAAAATTCTTATGGAACCTGAGGGAGGAAGTACTAATTATTTTATCAGAATAGGGTAAAATACTTTAAAAAATAAACAAAATAAATGGAAGAAATGAATGAAAATAAAAGGAGATATTAATAAACTTCATGTCAGAGGTTGATTATGAGGAAAAATAATTTAATGCATGTAAAACAATTAGAAAAGCATCTGAAAAAAATGTAAGCCTTAAATACATTGTCGTAATTCTTGCTATTGCAACTATTATTACCACTGCACCAATCTCATAGTGTATGTACTATACCAATCTCATTAAATATGAAATGTACAACATCCCTCCCTGTTACATAGTAGATATTCTAAATTTGATTTCTTTCTCCTCTCCTAAAAGAAAATTGTAATATTTTAAGATACACAATAAAGTTAGTGTTTAAAAATAAAATAAATCATATTACATTTAAATTTATTCCTTAAAGTTTATTATTATAATTTTTATCTTTTAGTCACTTTTTCATATATACATGCGATGTTTTAGTCAAACAACAATTATAACTTAAGAATATACGTATAATATCATTGATTATTGCTTGCATCTGATTAATATGAACAAAGTAGAACATTTATAAGATTTATTTTCAAAAATAATATTAAATGTAAAGAAATATTAATACACACAATTCTAAGATACTTGTAATGTCTTTTTTCATCAGCATTCAATTCTTCCATGAAATGGAAAATCCAAAAATGCAATCGTCAGAATGAAATAACATATTAAGTTAATGTGAGTTTCTAAGTGATTTTGGTTTTGTGTGTAATGGCAAGAGAATGGAGAAAAAGGAAAGCTTTAGTGTATTGTAATTCAGCAGCCCTGTGGAAAAATATTTATATGACAAAATGCAATGTATTCACATCCAGATCTATCACAGATAACAATAACTCCCTGAGATAATGTTACTAACTCTCTCTTTCATATTAATACTTGGAGTTACCGAGGTAGCTCTGTTTTTCCCTGTCATTTTAGATTACTAAATGGAACCTTAATGGGTTTTTGTTGCCTTTGCTGACTGAATAATACTAAAATTTATTTGTGTAGCTCAAAATTTAAGTAAATATTTAAAATTTAAAAGTGAGTTAATTTAATTAAAGGTAAAAATAGTATTGATAATATATGCATATTTAGATATACTGTGCAATACTGAAACTTAAAAATGCTAAATTTTGACAGGACTTATTTTTAAGTATATGAAACGATCCATTTTTGATGACTGAATGTGGATGAAGGGGGAATTTGAAAGTGTTTAGGGTTTCTATGGTTCCAGTAAAAAGATCTGGAAAAATCACCCTTAATTTTTTACAACCAAAATCCCTATTAAATACCATTCTAGTAATGAATATCACCACAGTTGTAGAGAAATTAAAAAAAAAAACATTTAAATTACAAATGGACAATATGAGTCATTGTCAATCGAAAGGCATTTAAGCAACCCTCAGATAAACCAGATTCCAGTCAGTCTATTACATCTCCAATACTGTGCTAAACATTATAAACTAATTCTTGCCTGAAAATTATACAACATGAATTTTAAAAGCAAGCATAAATTTTGGGAATATTTAGAAACAACATAGCACATTGTTTTGTAAAAAGTCTAATGGCAAACTTGATCCTCCAAAATATTACACAGAATCTCAATTACCGAAACTAAGTTTAAAAATAGAGAGGAGAAAAGAGAGACAGAGAGAGAGACAAACAGACAGACAAACAGATAAATGCTTGGGCTGAAGTGACAGTGAGGAATTTGGAGCTAACTCAAAAAAATAACTTTTGGGAACATTGCCCCAAATTTCTTCTACACGTGCCCTGTGGTAGACACACCAAAAACATAAGGGCAAGCAGAATACCGTTTGAAATTCACTGGAGAAGAAATCTATTCTAGAAATGAGAAACTAAATAAGAGTCCTTACTGTAGAGAAAGTACAAAACATGATAAAAAAGAATGGAGTCTGTTTTGATGGATAATTTAAGTAGGAAATTATTTCATTCAATAATACAAAACAGTATTGTAAAGGTCATTAAAAGCCATCAGGAGATTTTATGCAGTTGGCAAAGGACAAGCTTTGCAAATCTTGGGTAGAAAGTAACATAAGACAAGAAGTGCTTAGCTCCTTGATTTCATTGTTTTTGATCCCTCAGGTCAACTCAGGAAGATATTCCTCATTTTCCAAGTTATAGACCTGGAACTGTTGATGGCCTACCTGTTAATTTTCTAAATATTGAGTTAGTTCAAATTATTTTTAAAATATTAACTATGCACACAGTTACATCACATTGCCTATTTTACATGTTCCATGAGAGACCATGCAGAAAATTGTAATGACATAGTGAAAAATATATCTTACCATGAGAAATACACCATGGTTGGGAATACATAATTCGTATAATTAAAACATTATCTTTTTCATTGTTGGCATTTTAATTAAACAAAAATTAATATATTATTGTTCTTAATATTACACTTCAAATTTATTTCTTGCCAAATAGTAGTATTTACAGTTATGTATTTTGTAGTATTTAACCTTATTTATAACTATATTTAAGAACAAAAGCATAGGAAAACTGGCGGGCTAATATTAAATCCTGAAGGTAAAATGAAACCTTCACTTCTGGCTGGTTGATGGGATGCTGGCGTGTACATCGTAGCTTACCTACTGGGTTGAACCAATGCCCTTTAGGCATTTCCTGTGGAGAAAAATTGATTTACTCCCCTTTATAAATAATTCCTAGTATTTTCTAGGCTAAGAACTGATGACACCTAATTTAAGTTTTATTGTGTATATTTTCTCCATGGTTTCATAACATTTCAAAAGAAAAATAAATACTTTAAGCCGAAAAGGAAAATTGTTTACATAAATGAGTTTGGCTAATTTTGTTTGTTTCCAAATCAAACCAATAAGCTATTTCTTTTATAAAGGATTAAAATAAATTTAATCTAGCTCTCTAATTTTTACAGTGGCTTAAAAATGAATCGATTCTATGATATAGGCCCTCCTTGTGGTTAAAAAATAATCTTTAAAATAAACAACTTAGATGTTTTCTCACGTGTAAAAGAACATATGTAGAGGGAGGCTAGCATGAGTTAATGAACATGGATGGTGGACGTACACCTTTTATATCAAGCGATTTGCCTTCCTCAGTTCTAATAGCATCCCACGCTTAGATCAATTCTAGAAAAACATTAATTCAAGATTGACTTTCTCCCAAGCCTAAAACTGAAATGGTTTATAAAGAAAACATTGGATAAACTGATGGGTAGTTGAAAAAGATAAAATAATCTTAAATAAAAAGATCAAAATAAATTAATAACAAGTGGGAAAAAGACCCAAAATAATATTTATAAAATATTTTGGTAGTTTTTGGTGGACCACTGTAGTTAAGAAAAAGGGAGGCTGAATTTAGATAGCTTTGGAATTTTCATTTAAAAATTTATGATAGCAAAATTACACAGATACTGAGTTTGGAGATTTGTATTAATATTTCCATTTAAAAATGTGGTATATTACACTCCTTTTGATAGTGCAAGTGAAAAAATAATGAAATTCATACAAAATAACTGTTTTATCTTTAAGACTACTATTCTAAAACTTTAAATATAATTGAATACATTATAACTTTTTGTAAAAGTACATTAAAAGACAGTAGCCTATGTTAATTTTTCAATGTGTTTTAATATTGTATACATATTTCCATTGTGGAAATAGGTGGTTCTGGAGACCATAGTTTGATAACTCTGACCATTAAATCATCCAAAATAATCTCCAACATCCCAATTTCATGTTGATTAAAATCTACATCTGAATGTAAGTTTTCTTCCCTTGCAGTTACTTTCTTATGAGACAGATTGTCAATTCAGTAACTGACATGATATTCAGTTCACCTAAAATTTCTTGGCAAAAATCAACAACTCGACACACTTTTATATAACCATCTGACTTCCAATGAAATGTAACAATAGTGAAGTTCTAATAAACATAGAGTTTGCCACCATCATTGAAAACACTTCTCTTTTATCAAAATAAAATAGGCAATCTTTCTTGTGTTTTTTCAAATTTGTAGTGTAATGCTTATAATAATTAGTGTAATTTTCCCACTTGTATTTCTTTATATAAACTAAACTTTAGGTTAGCAATACACTAAAAATGCTGAGTTGATAATACATTAATCAAAAAGTGATCTTTTAAAATTCTCTAACATTTACAATCAATTACATTTATTGAGCACTTATACTAGACAGTAGTCTGGATTTTGATGATAAAGCTGTAAATTGAAAAAGAAAAACACTGTGATCTCATGAAACTTAAATTTTATTAGAGGAATATTGACAATAAACCATAAGTTTTAAAAACACATCAGACTATATTAATAATTATATGTGTGTATAAACACAAACATACATACATATCAAACATGTCTGCACAACAAATATGCCAATTGATAATAAAACAAAAGGAGTAATTCAGGAAAATGGATACAGATTAATGATGATGATGCCTTGGATGCGCATGATATTTGTCAAGTTGCAATTTTATGTATACATTCTGGAAGATTGTGGCAGGGTTTTCTAATGGATAAGACAAGGTTTATAAGAAAAAGGGGTTATTAAGGATTACACTCAGTGTTTCAATCTGAAAAACTGGTAAACTGAAATGAGCATTTACTCAGGCAGGCCAATCAGCAAGTAGAGTAGGGAGAGAAAAAACCATGCTGTTAGTTTTGGATCTGTTAAGTTTGAGATATTAATTAGATATGCAAGTGAAGATGAAGACTAGGCAATGGTCAGAGGCCTGATGTTTGTGGGAAAAGTAAGGAATAGTGGTAAAATGTGTAAGTTGTGAAAATATAAATGACATCTAAAGCCATGAGACTAAATTAAATCGCCTAATATGTAAGGATAACAAAAGGAAAGAAGAAAGTTTCAAGGACTCTGTCCTAGAATATTCAAGTGTTTAGAGATCTAAACAATGAGAAATAATTGAGAAAGACACTAAGAAATATATTTGAGGGGAACCATGGAGTATTATTCCAAAGCTGAACTGAAAGATGTTTGAAGAAGAAGGCTGAATCAACCATGCTAATATTCTAGTAGTACATAGACTGGCAACATAGTAGTATGAAAAGAGCATATTAGACATGAGTGTTGGGGAAAGATGATTGGAAAGGGTTTTTAAAAAAAGAGTAGAGAATATTTAGATACAATTCACTCAGCTAAGTCTTTGGACAAGTACTGTTTTTCCATAAATAGAAATTAACTGTATTATTAGCCAGAGGAGAATCTGGGGTCACAGAACTATTTCTTTTTCTGATATAGAACAATACTGCCATTGTAGAAACTCAATACCACCATTGTAGGAGTCATTTCAGCTTGATTGCATAAACCCAATAAGAAGGAAGTAGCACCTGATGGATATTTGCATTTATGCTTTATTTCATTTCCTCTTCTGTTTGGTTTTCTGGTCATCTCTACCTCTGTAGAGAATGTGTGTTGCTTCCGCTAGTACATTTCCACAGCTAGTTCTGCTTCTTTGGCATATTATTATATTCACTGTCATCACGTTTTCTGAGCACTACTACTGCCTCATTTTGCTCACAATATTATTGGATCGTTCACCATCTTCTTAGGGTATGGCTATGTTTGCCAGACATTGATGACTTTTCTGCTAAAGATTACTGTTTTTACCATTGCAGATATGAATAATTCAGTCCTTCCAAATTCAGTGATACATAGTGTGTATTATTATTTTGCTATACTAGGATAAAGGTTTGACAAGTTAATTATTCTCTTCTTATCTTTTTGCTTCCACTGCTCAAGTAAGTCTCCCTTCACTGCAAAGTTATGTGCATGTTCACAGTCAAGCACTCTCAAAATCCAATCCCACAGATAATCCTCTGGTTCAATGTCAGTACATGCTAACTATTCTTACAGCTCCTTTATAATTGCAATCTCTTTCTTTCCTTTTTTTTTTTTTTTTTTCTGGTGAAGAATACCTCCAGCCATATTTTGCTGGGATTTAGTCCTAGTTATCAACCTAACATTCAGGAAAAGAGGTTAGAAGAAATCTTGAGGGAACATTTATTGGCTTGAAGGGCTTCCATATTATCTTCCTGTACTAGGAAAGGGAAGTCTAGGTCTGCAGATTCTGAGGTTTTAGGGAAGTCTGCAGAACCATAATATTTGGGGTCCATCTTGACATATATTCACATTTCACATTTCAAAGGTCTCAGGTTTTATAAACCAAAGACCTGATCTTAGCATGGCAGACTTGCTTGGTTGAACATTCAATAATGTTTGAAGCTCCATGAGATCAACTATCAAATCTTGAGTTTATTCCTCAGCTGGGTGTGCTCTCTCCCCACAGGAATTAAGGACCTCTTTGTAAGCTACCAGTGAGACCCTCAAGCTTTCAGACTTTACCATGATAAGTTTCTTGATGTATCTGTTAGGTTTAATGCAGTTTTGCAATAACTAGGCCACTTCGGCTTTCTTACATGTACTATATTACTCATATCTTTTACATGCCTCAGTCATTGCACCTGTCAGATCATTCCTTCTACAGGGAGGTTTTCACAAACTCGTGTTCATGAAATTTTTATCAATTGATCTTCCAGCTTGTACCATGTACTATCAGTTTCTCACATGTCATTTGGAAGATGTGCTTTCTTGTCAGCTGGGTGCTGAGTGATCCAGTCCCCAAATCCCATCTTAGCACCTCTATTTGGAATGTCTCCTAATACCAGCTGGTCACTGTGGATCTTTAGGCAAGCAGGCATCAAAAGAGAGATAAAAGTCAAGAAATTTATTTGGAGAAGTCCCTATGAAAAGTAAATGAAAGAGGGAGCAGAGGAAGTCTGAGAAACTTCCAGGCCATAATGGAAGTCTGACACCTGTGAAAGAAGAATGGGTAGAAAAGAGCATTATTCTTTTCTATGGGCAAGAATGGGAAAGAAAAGTCGCAGACTGGTTGCATCTCTGATAACTACTTGGCCAGCCCAAAATAGATATGGTTCACAGATGATCTATGGAAGTGTCCTTTGTTAGGCAGCAACGTCCAGGCACTATCTCTGCTGTGCTAAGTCATGGCTAAGAATTGCCATGACAGAGTGTGTCCTTGGCTTGACTACAGTGGTGGATCTCAAAGGTACTGCAGGATATCAGTGAACTATATTTCTTCTAATAGTTTATTTCTAGAAGGGAGATCCAAATAGTACCTCTCCGTGGTTGCCAAAATTTGTTTCCTAAAAATAATAATAAACCCTCTCTAATGACAAATCTTTCCTAATGACAAAACAATTAAAAAGCAAAGCTATGAAATGAAAAATATTTCATTATATGCCATAAAAATTTATCCATATATAAATAAATAAGAACTCCCACCTCCAAATGAATTAACTAAAATAAGGAACACATAAACACAGGCAGTAATTACATACAGTTTTCTGACATTTTGCTTACTGCTATCCATAAAAAAACACAGGTTCATATTTTTCAAATTTTGTTCTCATGGTGGTATATTTGTTAAGGTATGAGTACAAAATATTTACAGTTTTGTAACGATTTAGATAATTTGTTAATGTTCATCTATGGCCTTTTAATTTTCCCTCCACCTCAGGCTCCCCAAAAGTCAGATTGTGCCAGTTTGGCTGAGTTTGGTGGTAGCATGGGTGGGGAATGGTGGGAAGGAGATACAAAAATGATTTCTCTATTTTTACACTTATAACAAAAGCATAGCTTTCCATTCCCTTGAAAGAAAATATGAGAGATTTAAATTTTTATGTTTGTTTTTGTTGGTAATGAATGAGTGTGGATCCTCTGTCGTATTTGAATCATCTAAGTGAACAGTTACTATACAGGTCTGGCGCTCATAAGAATGAATGATCTGTATTAGTATAGAAAAGTATGACTTGCTTTTTAATTAATATCTCTACATATCAAAGTCATCTTTTCGCATTATGTTCTCAAATATTTTTCAGAATATGTTTATGGAAAAAGGGATTGGGACAAAAAGTACACATTTTACTTTCTCTAAGATGTGTTTTTTCCTGTAAGCCTTAGAGAGAGAGAGAGAGAGAGAGAGAGAGAGAGAGAGAGAGGAGAGAGAGAGTGTTTTACTGCCAAAAGATTCAGTTAAAAATTCAAAGCATTCGATTATATTATTCTATCTAGGTCAATTTCCAACTCTTCCATGAGGTCTAACACTTCAATCACCATTTCCTTTTTCTTAACTTTGTTACATTATAATTATCGTTCTTTTTTGTCACTTGTGCTTAATTATTTACTTAGTATGTGAAGTGTCGTCAAATAGACTATACATCTATGGAAGGCAACAATAATATTTTAGATTTTACTTGCACCCTTTTCATCACTTAGGCCAGATATATAAATAGCAGAAACTAAAATACTAATTATGGCCAAATAACTAACAAAGCAGTAAACATTTCTTTTTTATAAGTACTCTTCAATGATACTATATCATAATTATTTCTACCAATACTTCATGAGTGCTTATCTGTAAGAACCAGACACTGTAGCCAATACATATGTCTTCTTTAATCCTCACAACAATAGCAAAGTGCAGATAATGGAATTATCCTCATTTTACAAATAACAAAACAGTGACTTAAAGTTAACAAATGACTTTTCTAAGGATATGCAGATGCTAGCTGTTGGAAAACATGTTTAAATTCAGGATCAGAATTACATGCCTAGACCACTTTGCTATTTTGCCTTCTTAAGAAGCAGTTATATATAAAATTCTCTCTCTCTCGCTCGCTCTCTCTTCACGCATAATTGCCTGAAATAATTTTGACTTTATTTTGTAAGTATATAAATCTACATACATATATATGTGTACATACACATATACTCTCTCACACTCACATACATATATATATACAGAATATGTGTGTGTATATATATAATATGTGTGTATTTATATATATATATATAAATATATATATACACACATTCCAAATAGAGGTGCTAAGATGGGATTTGGGGACTGGATCACTCAGCACCCAGCTGACAAGAAAGCACATCTTCCGGGCCGGGCGCGGTGGCTCAAGCCTATAATCCAGCACTTTGGGAGGCCAAGATGGGCGGATCACGAGGTCAGGAGATCGAGACCATCCTGGCTAATTATATAAATATATATATACACACACACACTGAACTGAATATATATATGTGCGTGTGTATATATATAGTGGTTTGGAATGCAAGTAAGAGAAAATCCATCTCAAACAGACAAAACAAGGAGTTTAGTTAACCCTATAGAAGGTAAGACTTCAGGTCAACTCAGTTGGATTTATGTTTAATTTTCTATAATTCTCTGTTATGAATGTTCTACATATAGTTTTTCACAGGTTTTTCTGCTTCAGGTTTGAAAGTGGATATTAAATATGGGAGAGTAGATTTCTTTTCATTCAAATTCATGGAGAGGGAAAATATTTTTCATCCACCACTATCAAATGCCCTGAGAATTGGACTGAGGGACCACACACAAGCAAATCTCCTTGGTTTGGGAAATGTGCAGCATTGCTTAAGTTAAGTTCATGGCACTGTCTATTCCCTATCCCTTTAGGTGTGGGGTGTGGAAAGATGACTGTCATAGGCCCATCCCCTGAGCTATCGGTGTGACCAACAGATGAAACGCCATGGGGGAAGTGTTAGTAAGACAACAATCTAGTTCACCACCCTTACCAGTCTCCTGGGTAAAATTGAGAAATTTGGTCAATGATGTGACTCCTGAACTTACTACCATTCATACTTAAATATTTTTTTTTTTATGTTTTGCTCAATTTGCTTTTTTAAATTGTAAATTCTTAAATTATTAATGAAAATATTGAATCTATAATATGAATCAAAACTCTGAGCTTTCTTTATAGTCAAATGTTCTCCCTTTATGTAGCTTGGGCCTGCTTTTGGTTAGAAACTCACTATAGAAAAGGGTATATGTGGTTGATTTCTTCTGTAATTATTCTATAGGAACAGGAACAGCCTTATTTAAATTAGTGTTATTTTAAGATGAAGTTATAACCCTGTGGAGCTGATAAGTACTGCAAGATGATTTTCTTATGGAGTATTTTCAATTGGCCTTCAGAACGTCTCTGCTATGACTCTCTGTTCTTAAATTCTTTTACATCTCGCATGCTTTTATGCATTTTTTTCTGGTACTCGTTTTGACTCATTTTTTAGGCTCAAAGAGGTCACATCTAGAATTTTTCTAGTGGTGGACCTTCACCCTTGCAGGCAGCACTGAAGGATCCATGACCGTCCACAGAATCACATGGGACTAATTTCTCTGCCATGAGAAATAGTCATGCATACTTGTTTGCTACCAGTTCTGGGAGTTCAGACCATTTGATCCCAGCAAAGTAACCCTCCACAGGCTCCAAACTAAAGCCATTCTTCATATAGTGTCTAGTCACCTTAAAATTCTTTAGCAGGAGTGAAACCTTCAGTGCAGTGCATTTACATACATACACACACACACACACACACACATACATATATATATATATATATTTTTTTTTTTCAGAGAGAGGGTCTAGCTTTGTTGCCCAGACTAGAGTACAGTGATATAATCAAAACTCGGTGTAGCCTTCAATCCCTGGGCTCAATCAACCCTCTTGTCTCAACCTCCTGAGTACCTAGCACTACAGGCTCATGCCACCACACCCAGCTAATTTTTGTATTTTTGTTTGTTTGTTTGTTTGTTTGT
>NW_012114364.1:7711621-7718315 GCF_000951035.1 Colobus angolensis palliatus | reverse complement strand
TGATAGGCCCCAGTGTGTGATGTTCCCCTTCCCGAGCTGGGTAGTTGCAGTGAAGGGCGGGTTTTAGGATGCTGAAGCCACAGAACAAGTACCGGTTCTACAAATCTGAACATTGCAATTTACACATAGCATCACATATCAAAGCTATTGTACATAGCTTGAATTTCTACTTTTTTGTCTAATTACATAGACAATGATTAAATTCAATAGTTTTCCCATTTATTCAGTATATTGTTGAATATACTGATAGTTGCTTAAAAGTATGAAAAACATTTCAAAATAATAATCATCGGATGTTTTAAAAGACATTTTTCATAGTTTTAAAATATTTCATGAAATATAGGCAAGTTTTTCACTGGTAATTTAAATGGTTCATTATAAAAGTAGTTTTTGTTCACAGACCCATCATGGTTTTCTGTTTTGTTTTGTTTTTTGTCTTGTTGTTTTTGAGATGAGGTCTCACTGTGTTACCCAGGCTAGTCTCTAACTCATGACTTCCAGGCAATCCTCCCATTTCAGCTTCCTGAATAGCTGGGATTACAAGTGCACACTATCATACTCAGCTATTTTATGTTAATATAAAAATAGTTTTGTATTAAATTTCTGGAACATATTGGCTATATTAACACTGTATTTATTTAGAGCATTAACGTTGTTGACACTTTTTGATTTACATGTGCATTTGGGAAGAATGAGACTAGTGGTGAAAAAAGTAATGAACTAACACTGATATTGTGATCTTTCTTTTCTCCTATTTGTGGCACAGAGTAGGTGACAATAAATGCTTTTGAATGAAATGAATTAAAAGAATATTTTGAAGACATAACACAGATTTCTGGCTCAACTTATTTCAACCCATTCTTTTTTCCTTTCCTTTTACTTCTTTTCTTCTGCCTTTTTGAAAAACAACAGATAAAATTTGCAGGCCTATAGTTTGCTAAAATAAGAAAAACATTAAATTGCTCACAATGATTTGCCTAGTATATTGAACCCAATTTAAACCAATGCTAACCAAATTTATTTCAAATATAAATTTTATGGGGCTACGATTAAGGAAAGACTGGAAATTCATTGCATTAAAATGCTGAATATTCCCATGTAGTGTACTAAGACTTGGCTTTCAGGTGAAGATAAGTAAGAAAGACACTTTTGAACAGGTTGGAACTCAATACACATTTCCAGAACTTTTTTTTTTTTAATGTAATTTGCTTTATAGCGAACTTCATCCCTAGCAGCTTCTCTATCAGTTCTTACAGCACATTTGGTGTAGTCAATAAGCCAGTTCCACAGTTATTTCAGGAAACTAGTTTGTGCTTGGGGGAAGCATTTTAGTAATTAAAACTACTATTCTTCACAAGTGGAACTTATTAGGAAGAGTGCTTTAAGTGGCTTTAGCAGGTAGAACGATTTGTACTTACTTTCTGAGCTGCCAATACCTATGCTAATCCTGTATCTGGTGGGGAGGTAGGAAGGACAGCTCTCTCTGCTGTGCCTCCAAACTTGTCTTTATTTTTGCTTTTGTTGCAGAACTTCCTGATTTTTGCACACATATAATACATGTACAACTTGAGATAATATTCACTTCCCTTTTTGCCATCACCATGCATATTTATGCAAGGCCTTGCACATGGTCTTGCACACATTGTAATAAATGTTTATAGAATTGAATTAGATTTCTAATTTTTATACCCTAAACATTAATGGATAAATGCTATTATTCTATAACTGCAAAAATAGAGGCAATAACTATAAAAATAGCTAATATTCAATACTTAACATGCTCCAGGCACTCTTTTAAGCACTTTTTAGGTTTTAACTAAGTTAATCCTCATAACCAACATATCGAGTTGGTTGGTTTTTTTCTTTTTTAACACAATTAGAAATGAAAATGATATGAGATTAAATTAATTTTTCTTCATCAAGTGTACAGTAATGGGTGAATTAATTCAAGATTCAAAATCAGGCACTATAACTTCAGATAATTTGCATATAAAAATAAACATGTCTTAAAAGTATGGGGCATTTCTGCTTCTGATGACAATGAAATAATTTGTAGAAAATCAATGGTCACATAGCCACCAATGTAAAAGCCAAGTAAAGCGAATAATTTAAAGCATTAAGAAAGTTGCAGAATCAAGGAGGACTAGATGGGATAAGATTTTCGAAAAGAAAAAACTGAAGGCAAAAGGTGATTATCTGCAGCTGCTTTTTATTCTGAAGTACTTGCTGATTGAGGGCATTGGCCAGAGACCAAGAATACAGGTTATGCCTGGACAGAGGGCTGTGTGTTCAGGTTACACAAACCAGGGAACTTTCATTAATTAGGCAGGGCTATGGCAATATGGCTGGAACTCAAGAAACCTAACACATGTGGGTAGTTTCCACTGGAGAAATTTGACAAATTGTGTATGCAGCAAGGTGCTAAAAATCTAAGAAAAGTCTGAATTGTAGAACAATTTTTTTCTCTTCTTTTTATTTTTATTATACTTAAGTTCTGGGGTACGTGTGCAGAATGTACAGGTTTGTTACGTAGATATACACGTGCCATGGTGGTTTGCTGCACCCATCAACCCAGTCATCACATTAGGTATTTCTCCTAATGCTATCCCTCTCCTAACCCCTCACCCCAGTGTGTGATATTCCCCTCCCTGTGTCCATGTGTTCTCATTGTTCAACTCCCACTTATGTGTGAGAACATGTCGTGTTTCGTTTTCTGTTCTTGTGTTAATTTGCTGAGAATGATTGTTTCCAGCGTCATCCATGTACCTGCAAAGGACATTAACTCATCCTTTTTTATGGCTGCATAATATTCCATGGTGTATATGTGCCACATTTTCTTTATCCAGTCTATCCTTGATGGACATTTCGGGTTTTTCCAAGTCTTTGATATTGAGAACAGTGCCACAATAAACATATGTGTGCATGTGTCTTTATAGTAGAATAATTTATAATCCTTTGGGTATATACCCAGTAATGGGATTTCTGGGTCAAATGGTATTTCTAGTTCTAGATCCTTGAGGAATCGCCACTGTCTTCAACAATGTTTAAACTAATTTACACTCCCACCAGCCGTGTAAAAGCATTCCTATTTCTCCACATCCTGTCCAGCATCTGTTGTTTCCTGACTTTTTAATGACAGCCATTCAAATTGGCATGAGATGGTATCTCATTATTGTTTTGATTTGCATATCTCTAATGATCAATGATAATGAGCTTTTTTTCATGTTTCTTGGCTGCATAAATGTCTTCTTTTGAGAAGTATCTGTTCTTATCCATTGTCCATTTTGTGATGGGATTTTTTTTTTTTCTTGTAAATTTGTTTAAGTTCTTTATAGATTCTGGATATTAGCCTCTTGTCAGATGGATAGATTGCAAAAATTTTCTCCAATTCTGTAGGTTACCTGTTCACACTGATGATAGTTTCTTATGCTGTGCAGAAGCCCTTTAGTTTAATTAGATCTCATTTGTCAATTTTGGTTTTTGTTGCCATTGCTTTTGGTGTTTTAGTCATGAAGTCTTTGCCCATACCTATGTCTAGAATGGTATTGCCTAGGTTTTCTTCTAGAGTTTTCATGGTTTTAGGTATTATGTTTAAGTATTTAATCCATCTTGAGTTAATTTTTATATAAGATTTAAGGAAGGGCTCCAATTTTAGTGTTCTGCATATGGCTAACCAGTTTTCCCAACACCATTTATTAAATAGGGAATCCTTTCCCCATTGCTTGTTTCTGTCAGGTTTGCCCAAGATCAGATAGTTGAGTCTACATCTGATGTGTTATTAACACCATCTATGGTGTTACTTCTGAGGCCTCTGTTCTGTTCCATTGATCTATATATTTGTTTTGGTAAAAAGTACCATGCTGTTTTGGTTATTGTATCCTTGTAGTATAGTTTGAAGTCAGGTAATGTGATGCCTACAGCTTTGTTCTATTTGCTTAGGATTGCCTTGGCTATGTGGACTCTTCTTTGGTTCCATATGAAATTTAAAGTAGTTTTTTTGTTTTCTAACTCTCTGAAGAAAGTAAATGGTAGCTTGATGGAGATAGCATTAAATCTATAAATTACTTTGGGCATTATGGCTATTTTCATGGTATTGATTCTTCCTATCCATGAGCCTGGAAAGTTTTTCCATTTGTTTGTGTCCTCTCTTATTTCCTTGAGCCGTGGTTTTTAGTTCCCCTTGAAGAGGTCCTTCACATCCCTTGTAAGTTGTATTCCTAGATATTTTATTTTCTTTGTAGTAATTGTGAATGGGAGTTCACTCATTATTTGGCTCTCTGTCTGTTATAGTTATGTAGGAATGCTTGTGATTTTTGCACATTGATTCTGTATCCTGAGGATTTGCTGAAGTTGCTTATCAGCTTAAGATTTTGGGCTGAAATGATGGGATTTTCTAAATATACAGTCATGTCATCTGCAAACTGAGACAATTTGAGTTCCTCTCTTCCTGTTTGAATACTCTTAATTTCTTTTTCTTGCCTGATTGCCTTGGCAAGAACTTTCAATACTATGTTGAATAGGATTGGTGAAAGAGGACATCCTTGACTTGTGCTGGTTTTCAACAGAAGTGCTTCCAGTTTTTGCCAATTAAGTATGATATTGACTGTGGGTTTATCATAAATAGCTTTGTTATTTTGAGATGTGTTCCACAAATACCTAATTCATTGAGAGTTTTTAGCATGAAGGGCTGTTGAATTTTGTTGAAGGCCTTTTCTGAATCATGTTTTGTCATTGACTCTGTTTATGTGATGGATTACGTTTATTGATTTACGTATGTAGAACCAGCCTTGCATCCCAGGGATAAAGCCGACTTGATTGTGGTGGATAAGCTTTTTGATGTGCTGCTGGATTCAGTTTGCCAGTATTTTACTGAGGATTTCACATCAATGTTCATCCGGTATATTGGCCTAAATTTTCTTTTTTTTTGTTGTGTCTCTGTCAGGTTTTGGTATCAGGATTATGTTGGCCTCATAAAATGAGTTAGGAAGAATTCCCTCTTTTTCTATTGTTTGGAATAGTTTCAGAAGGAATGCTCTCAGCTCCTCTTTTAACCACTGGTTGAATTTGTCTGTGAATCCGTCTGGTCCTGAACTTTTGTTAGTTGGTAGGCTATTAATTACTGCCTCAGTTTCAGAACTTGCTATTGATCTATTCAGGAATTCAACTTCTTCCTGGTTTAGTCTTGGGAGGGGATATGTGTCCAGGAATTTATCTGCTTCTTCTAAATTTTCTAGTTTATTTGCATAGAGGTGTTTATAGTATTCTCTGATGGTAGTTTGCATTTCTTTGGGATCAGTGGTGATATCCCCTTTATCATTTTTTATTGTATCTATTTGATTCTTCTCCCTTTTCTTCTCTATTAATATGGCTAGTGGTCTATCGATTTTGTTGATCTTTTCAAAGAACAAGTTTCTGGATTCATAAATTTTTTGAAGGGTTTTTCATGTCTCTATCTCCTTCAGTTCTGCTCTGATCTTAGTTATTTTTTGTCTTTTGCTTGCTTTTGAATTTATTTGCCCTTGCTTCCCAAGTTCTTTTAATTGTGATATTAGGGCGATTTTAGATCTTTCCTGCTTTCTCTTGTGGGCATTAAGTGCTATAAATTTCCCTCTAAACACTACTTTAAATGTGTCCCACATATTCTGGTACATTGTGTCTTTGTTCTCATTGGCTTCAAAGAACTTCTTTATTTCTGCCTTCATTTCGTTATGTACCCAGTCATCATTCAGGAGCAAGTTGTTCAGTTTCTACATAGTTGTGTGATTTTGAGTGAGTTTCTTAATTCTGAGTTCCAATTTGCTTGCACTGTGGTCTGAGAAACTGTTATGATTTTTGTTCCTTTGCATTTGCTGAGGAGTGTTTTATTTCTAATTATGTGGTCAATTTTAGAGTAAGTGTGATGTGGTACTAAGAAGAATGTATATTCTGTTGATTTGGGGTGGAGGGTTCTGTAGATGTCTATTAGGTTTGCTTGCTCCAGAGCTGAGTTCAAGTCCTGAATATTCTTGTTAATTTTCTGTCTTGTTGATCTGTCTAATATTGACAGTGGGGTGTTAAAGTCTCCCACTATTATTGTGTGGGAATCTAAGTCTCTTTGTAGGTCTCTTAAAAACTTGCTTTATGAATGTGGGTGCTCCTGTATTGAGTGCATATATATTTAGGATAGTTAGGCTCTTTTTGTTGCATTGATCCCTTTACAATTATGTAATGCCAATCTTTGTCTCTTTTGATCTTTGTTGGTTTAGAGTCTGTTTTATCAGAGACTAGGATTGCAACCCCTGTTTGTTTGTTTGTTTGTTTGTTTTTGTTTTTTTAGAGACAGGCTCTCACTATGTTGCCCAGTCTGGTCTGAAACTCCTGGCCTCGAGCAGTCCTCTCACCTTGGCTCCCCAAAGTGCTGGGATTACAAGCATGAGCCATTACACCTGGCCCAGTGCAATACATCTGTAATCTACATGGGTCTCATAGTTAATATTCCAAGACTTTAGTAGAATTCCCATCATCACAATCTTTAAAGGGTAGGTACTATCCCAATTGAGGTGGAAGGAAAAAGAGGTATTTCTTAAAGATATCCTATTCATAAAAATCTATTCTCCTCTGTCATCCTTTTTTTTTTTTTTATTATTATACTTTAAGTTCTAGGGTACATGTGCATAACGTGCAGGTTTGTTACATATGTATACTTGTGCCATGT
>NW_012114364.1:7705881-7711571 GCF_000951035.1 Colobus angolensis palliatus | reverse complement strand
TTACCATTATGTAATGGCCTTCTTTGTCTCTTTTAGTCTTTGTTGGTTTGAAGTCTATTTTATCAGAGACTAGGATTGCAACCCCTGCTTTATTTTTTTTTTTTTTTTGCTTTCCATTTGATTGGTAGATCTTCCTCCATCCCTTTATTTTGAGCATATGTGTGTCTCCGCACATGAGATGGGTCTCCTGAATACAGCACACTGATGGGTCTTGAGTCTTCATCCAATTTCCCAGTCTGAGTCTTTTAATTTGGGCATTTAGCCCATTTACATTTAAGATTAATATTGTTATATTTGAATCTGATCCTGTCATTATGATGCTAGTTTTTTATTTTGCCCATTAGTTGGTGTAGTTTCTTCATAGCATCAATGGTCTTTACAATTTGATGTGTTTTTGCAGTGACTGATACTGGTTTTCCTTTCCATATTCAGTGCTTCCTTCAGGAACTCTTGTAAGGCAGGCCTGGTGGTGACAAAATCTATCAGCATTTGTTTGTCTCTAATGCACTCTATTTCCCCTTCACTTTTGAAGCTTAGTTTGGTTGGATGTGAAATTCTGGGTTGAAAATTCTTTTCTTTAAGAATGTTCAATATTTGCCCCCACTCTCTTCTGGTTTGTAGGGTTTCTGCAGAGAGATCTTCTGTTAGTCTGATAGGCTTCCCTTTGTGGGTAACACGACCTTTCTCTCTGGCTGCCCTTAACATTTTTTCCTTCATATGAATCTTGGTGAATCAGATGATTATGTGTCTTGGGGTTGCTGTTCTCCAGGAGTATCTTTGTGGTGTTCTTTGTATTCCCTGAATTTGATTGTTGGATTGTCTTACTAAGTTGGGGAAGTTTTCCTGGATAATACCCCAAAGGGGGTTTTCCAACTTTGTTTCATTCTCCCCGTCACTTTCAGGTACACCAATCAAACGTAAATTTGGTCTCTTTCACATAATCCCATATTTCCTGGAGGCTTTGTTCATTCCTTTTCATTCTTTTTTCTCGAATTTTGTCTTTATGCTTTATTTCATTAAGTTGATCTTTAATCTCTGATACCCGTTTTTTCTACTTGATCAATTCAGCTATTGATACTTGTTTATGCTTCACAAAGTTCTCGTGTTTTCTTTTTCAGCTCCGTCGGGTCATTTATGTTCTTCTCTAAACTGTTTATTCTAGTTAGCTATTCATCTAACATTTTTTCAAGATTCTTAGCTTCCTTGCATTGGATTAGAACATGCTCCTTTAGCTCAGAGGAGTTTATTATTACTCACCTTCTGAAGCCTAGTTCTGTCAATTCATCAAACTCATTCTCTGTCCAGTTTTGTTCCCTTTCTGGCAAGGAGTTGTAATCCTTTGGAGAAGAAGAGGCATTCTTGTTTTTGGAATTTTTAGCCTTTTTGTGCTGGTTTCTTTCCATCTTTGCGGATTTATCTACCTTTGGCCTTTGATGTAGGTGACCTTCGAATGGGGTCTCTCAGCAGACGTCCTTTTTGTTGATGTTTATCCTATTCCTTTCTGTTTGTTAGTTTTCCTTCTAACAGGCCACTCTCCTGCAGGTCTGCTAGAGTTTGCTGGAGGTTCACTCCTGACCCTGTTTGTCTGGGTATCACCAGCGGAGGATGCAGAACAGCAGATTGCTGCCTGTTTCTTCATCTGGAATTTTCGTCCCAGAGGGGCACCCGCCAAATGCCAGCCAGGGCTCTCCTGTATGAGGTGTCTGTTGGCCCCTACTGGGGGATGTCTCCCAACCAGGAGACACGGGGGTCAGGGACTCACTTGAGAAGGCAGTCTGACCCTTAGCAGAGCTGAAACTCTTTGCTGGGAGATCCACTGCTCTTTTCAGAGCCATCGGGCAGGGACGTTTAAGTCTGCTGAAGTTGCACCCACAACCACCCCTTCCCCCAGGTGCTCTGTCCCAGGGAGATGGTGGCTTAATTTATAAGCCCCTGACTGGGGCTGCTGGCTTTATGTTTTCAGAGATGCCCTGCTAAGAGATGAGTAATCTAGAGATGCAGTCTGGCCACGGGGGCCTCGCTGAGCTGCACTGGGCTCCACCCCGTTCAAACTTCCTGGTGGCTTTGTTTACACTATAAGGGTAAAACCACCTACTCAAGCCTCAGCAATGGCAGACGTCCCTCCTCGCACCAAGCTTAGATGTCCCAGGTCAAGCTTAGACTGCTGTGCCAGCAGCAAGAATTTCAACCCAGTGGATCTTAGGTTGCTGGGCTCTTTGGGGTGGAACCCACTAAGCCAGACCACTTGGCTCCCTGGCTTCAGCCCCCTTTCCGGAGGAGTGAACAGCTGTGCCTCGCTGGCATTCCAGGTACCATTGGGGTATGAAGAAAGACTCCTGCTATGACTAGCTCGGTGTCTGCCCAAACAGAGGCCCAGTTTTGTGCTTGAAATCCAGGGCCCTGGTGATGTAAGCACTGGAGGGAATCTCCTGGTCTGTGGGTTGTGAAGACCGTGGGAAAAGTGCAGCATCTGGGCTGGATGCACAGTACAGTCCCTAATGGCTTCCCTTGGCTAGGAGAGGGAGTTCACTGACCCCTTGAACTTCTGGGTGAGGCAATAACCCACCCTGCTTCAGCTCGCCGTCTGTGGGCTGCACTCACTGTTCAACCAGTCCCAATGAGATGAGTTGAAATGCAGAAATCACCCACTTTCTGCTTTGATCTCACTGCGAGCTGCAGACTGGAGCTGTTCGTATCCATCCATCTTGCCAGCTGCCCCCAGTTTTTCTTTTTAGTCTTATAATGGTAAGGATGATACAGATACAGCAGGGGAGAAGCCCTTTGTTGCTAAATAAACTGACAACAAGCAAAGGCTCTTATGTGAAAGGTCAGATGGGCCACACACTTAAAAAGGTGGGAGAATAGAGGTAGCAGAGCCTTACCAAAACTATACCCAGGTTTGGCTAAGCTCAGCCTCGTATTGGATTCGGAGTTCAGTAGCTAACAATGCATCCTAAACTAAAGGAGAAAAGTGTGAGTTCTTTCCAGAGGATGATCATTTAGACATCTGTGATGTCTAAAATGTTGTTTTATCAAGGCAATACTAACATGCATTAAAAAATAATGAGATTTTTTAAAGACCATAGAACTATATATCTAGAAAAAAAATCTGTTAATAGACCAAAATTTAGTTCAGATGATAGGTATTTCTATTTAGCAATCAAAGATTTTAATATAAATATAGCTATGTTTTTGAAAATAAAGGAAAAAATCAAATACTTTAAAATGAGTCAAGTAGAGTTTTTAAAGGTGAAAAACAATCCAAATTTTTCAAATCAACAGTTTTAACACAAATTTTAGTAGAGTAATAGAAATTATCCAAACTGAGTCATGAAAAAGAGAATAAAACAATACATAATAGACTTATAGAATACTATGCCAAGGTCACATATAAGTGTAATTGGAGTATTAGAAAAAGAGAAAGAAATTAGATACAAGCAATGTTTGAACAGATAGTGAATAAAATTTTGCTGAACCTGACAAAAATGTATTAACTTAGAAATTTAAGAACCTCTACAAACTTAACACATAATAAACACAAAGAAAATTACCATTAGCATATAATAAAATTTCTATAAACAGAAATATCTTGTTAAATAGCCAACAATATATGTCAGTGTGAAAAGAGCACTAGTAAGGCTCAGCAGTCAGCAAAAAATATTAAAAGCCAGAAGACAATATAACAGCATTTTTAAAGAATAAATACACAGATAGGTAAGTAGGGGAAGACAAAGGCAGAAAGAGACAGAGAGAGAGAAGATAGTGCCTTTAACAATAATTAAAACATCTAGTTCCTTACACATCTCCAACTGAGGGAATTTCAATTGATCCACATAGTTTGTTTTCTACTCTTATGCCAATTTAATACATATTCTTCTCCAATGACTCTTGGATTGATAAAAATAATATTTGCTATGAGTCATTTTATATTTTATACGTGTATATAATTCAATTCCTAATTTTGTATTAAAGAAATCTATATTTTACAACACCAAGAACATATATGACATGAATTCTCCTTCATATCATTATAGTCCCCTTACTTTGTTAGGTCCAATTTACATAAGTTTCATAATTTCTTACCGCTATATTTTTAAATTGATAAATAAAAATACACATACATGTTTGTATGCATTATTCTTCTAATGTAACAATGTCTTTAATATATAAGGAAAATGTTAAGTGTACATAATAGAATTATAAAAGAAAAATGTTGCAGTTTTATCATAATAAAAGTATAAATGCCAATATAGGGTTACTAGCAGCCATTACACAAAAATATCAAGTATAATCCACAACTAAAATACCTATATTCCTTAGAAAAATTATATACATAAGTGAAATTGTTTTGTCCAATGATGCAGTCAGCCAATTCAAGGTTACAAATTGTTCATTTGTTAGCTTGTCAGAAGAAATGAAGAAAAAACTAAACTAATTGTTCCAGATTTCATTTCCATAAAACCTGACTGAGCTTTCTGATGTTATAAACAATCTATGGATGATTGATTTCCCTTATGATGTATGAGTACATTTTAGCTTCACTTTTATACAAAACTAAATGTTTTTGTTATTTATGGATTTTCTACTGAGATTACCTACCAGTGTTATGTCTTTGGAGCCGAAGAGATGTACCACTTGAGTGTGCAATTCCAAAATGTCCTCAAATTTTTCTTACTATTCTTTTATAAAATTATTAAATTATTTTTTGACTACAGAACTTTTTTCTTAATTTAATTTTTTTTTTAGATAGAGTCTCCTTCTGTCACCCAGGCTGGAATGTAGTGGTGCCGATCTTGGCTCACTGCAACCTCCACCCCCTGGGTTCAAGTGATTCTCCTGCCTCAGCCTCCCCGAGTGTCTGGGACTACAGGCACATGCCACCATGCCCAGCTAATTTCGTTTTGTATTTTTAGGACAGACAAGGTTTCACCATGTTGGCCAGGCTGGTCTCAAACTCTTGACCTCAGGTGATACGCCTGTCTCGGCCTCCCAAAGTGCTGGGATTACAGGCATGACCCACCATGCCTGGTTGACTATAGAACTTTTTAAGCAATATAAAATTTAGATTCTTTGAAACTAATTTTCCCATATCACGTTTTTTCAAAATGATGTATTATGATTATATAATTATATATAATGAACCAATGAAAAGAAAGAGTTCCCACACTTTGAAAACGTTAATTACATAACTTCACACAATTTCATGTAGAGGTAGGAATCAGAAAATAATCTTCCATCATATTTACTCTAAGCTTGGTTTTAATTGTAGAGATTTAGACGAAGACACATTTAGCTGCTAAAACAAAGGACGGATTTCCTGATTTCAAGTACATTCAGGCCTGTCATTTGAATGGTACCACTCTAGAGTTGTAAAACTGGTGGAACTTTCAAAAGAATCCACTGCATTATTTTATTTTAAAGGTTCTGAGAGAATTCTTAGTATCTCAGTCAGTGATGAAGTTACTCCTTAGAGCCAACTAACATCAAGTTCTTTAAAAACTTGCTTGCATTCAAGAGTAAAGAATTCAGAAAAAGGGCTTTCTCATATACCACTGGTAGGGAGTATGTATTAGCAGAATCATCAACAGGTAACAAATAGCTGTATGTATCATTAAAAATGGCACTGACTGGTCTTGGGGGGCGGAGCAAGATGGCCGAATAGGAACAGCTCCAGTCTCCAACTCCCAGCG
>NW_012114364.1:7667217-7700317 GCF_000951035.1 Colobus angolensis palliatus | reverse complement strand
ACACCAACATGGCACAAGTATACATATGTAACAAACCTGCACGTTATGCACATGTACCCTAGAACTTAAAGTATAATAAAAAAGAAAAAAAAAATGGCACTGACTTTTTCTCTGTAATTTCAAGTTTTAGAAATTGATTCACAAGAAATAATGAGGCGCATAACACACAGAATTCTAATCAATCCACTTTTACTTCTTTTTTTACTCAGCTCACTGATTTGAAAACTGACACATAATACAAATAACATTACAGGATATTGGATGATTACATTTCATAACTGGGAAAAATAACTTAGTATAATACTTGGCATTTTATAGGTATATTTGGTGTATACATATATGTGTATGAATGTGTATATATATGTGTGTATGGATTTGTATGTAGGCATCTATGAGAATACTGGTTTTGGAAATTATGACAAATATTTATGTATGCATATGTAATCGCAGTAGTAATAATATACAAAACAGTTTTATTCAGGAAGATATAATTAATTATAAGGTGAATATTGCTTATTTAAAGAATATCCTGTATTCGGTATTAATCAAAAACTTACAAAATTAAATTAAAAAGTGAAAATCTTTGTTTAACCTTAGCAACTTTTTTGTATTTTATAGTGAATGAGATATATCATAGAATCCTACTCTGCACTAAAACAATAAAACATTTTTTCAGCATTTAAAAAGGTTGGCAATTATTTGCCTCCAAATTAACTTTTATTATTGAATTAGGACAGCATTTTCATTAATATCTATACTTGAATATATAGCTATTGTTTAAATAAGAAAAAAGCATCAGGCAAAAAATGTGGTATCTGTTAAACTTGTTTCCTCATAATTCTCTATATTTTTTTGTTCATAGTTGGGGTGGGGTGGGAAAGTTATATTTTATGTATCACTTACCATCCAATATCTCGAGAGTAATATTAATAGGTTTACTTCACAAACAAGCACTCATAAAGAAAAGCTGTATTTTTAACATCAACTATATCTTTTGATGAAATTGTAAGGTTGCTTTGTTCTTAGATTTTCAGGAACAATGAATTTATAAACAAATAGTAGAAATATTTTTATTTGAGCTATTTTTAAGCCTACAGTTCGGGTTTTATGCATTTCTAGAAATCCATCTTTGCCTCTCTATGTTTATGTATGTGTAACAGTCTTATTTATTCTCAAAAATTCTAATTTCTGTTATCTATAAGTGACTGCTTACTATTTATCTCTGGTTTTGACTATTCCATCTGCCTACTTCTCAACTCCCTTTGGATATTTTCATATTTCAAAGGCACCAAAAATTAAACTTTTCAAAACAAAACAAAATAAATCTCAATATATTCCCTTACTAAACCTGATCATGTTGCAACATTATTTTCTGAGCAGTTGCACAAACATCTATCCACTCAAGCAAGAACAATATCTCCCACTGCTTCCACCTCATTTATAACTTGTCGAATACCAAGTACTGTCTGTTTTACATCATATACCAAGCTATATAGAGACAAAGACTATAGCCCCAATTTTCCTTACTGATGTACTCTAAAAACTCTATAGAGTACCTAACCCTAATAATGTACTTAATACATATTTTTGAGTTAATAAATGAATGTAGATATATTTTGTTCTACATAAATCAAACAGATGTTTCTATCACTTGACATCAAGTAAGAAAAATAGAAACTAGTAGTAAAACTAGTACTAAAAACTGGTATTGGTAATGACAGAAGACAGACAAATTTGTAGGCAGACAGGGACAGGTCCCTGGTGAAATCCAGCCTTCAAGCTGAAGAGTTTAAAGTCTGAAAACTGAGCAGCCAGTTCCAAGCAGAACCCATGACACCTTTTAACCAATTGAATGGTGTTTTTTCCAAGCTCACCCATGGACCAGTCAGCACACACTTCCCCATTCTAAGCCCATAAAAACCCTGGACTCAGCCTTACAGAAGGCTACTGCTTTCGGACCCCCTCTCACAGCAAAGGGCTACCCACTTTGGGTTCTGTCTCATTGTCAAGAGTTTTTCTGTCACTTAATAAAATTCTTCTCTGCCTTGCTCACTGTCTGGTGTCTATGTACCTCAATCATCTTGGTTGCAGGGCAAGAACCCAGAACCTGCCAAATGGCAGGTGTGAAAAAAGCTGTGAGGCTTCTTGCCAGCTAACCAAACTGCAGGCAACAGGAAGGACAGAGCTGTGGCATGCCCCAATTCACTGAGCTGTGAGGAGCAGATGCAAAAAGAGCTGTACATACACTCCTGCTCACCAACTATGGGAGTGAAAAAGCCAGCTGCTGGCCGCCACATACTCCTGCATGCTGAGCTATGGGAACAAAAGAGCTGTGACATTTCTGAGGCTCTAACCTCAGGACACCCTAGCAACAGCTGTAACACCCCTTGGGGCTCTGTGATTTCTTTTTATTATTATTATTATTATTATACTTTAAGTTCTAGGGTACATGTGCATAACGTGCAGGTTTGTTACATATGTATACTTGTGCCATGTTGGTGTGCTGCACCCATCAACTCATCAGCACCCATCAATTCGTCATTTATATCAGGTATAACTCCCAATGCAATCCCTCCCCCTTCCCCCCCATGATAGGCCCCAGTGTGTGATGTTCCCCTTCCCGAGTCCAAGTGATGTCATTGTTCAGTTCCCACCTATGAGTGAGAACATGCGGTGTTTGGTTTTCTGTTCTTGTGATAGTTTTCTAAGAATGATGGTTTCCAGCTGCATCCATGTCTCTCCAAGTTTTCTGGTGCAGCCACATACCCTCATCTAGACACCAATGCCCAACAGGGAAGCTGCTCATAGCACACCCAGTTTAGCTGCAGGCTGGATGTGGATCCTGTGGTGGGCATGGGATCCGGACTGGGGCATGAGCCAAGTGCAGCCTGCCTGGCCAAGAAGGCAGAGCAAGTTTGGTAGCCATGAGCAAGGCCCTAGGCAGAGAACACTGTGTCCACAGGGATTTCCACTTGTTGAAGTGGCCTCAAAGGAATCCTGTAACAGTATTATTGTAACTTTGGGTTGTAACTTCACATTATGATTTTCACAATATTTAGGAGACTAATGCACACAAAAAATATAGTTTAAGGTTTTGGGCATACAATATATAAAGATGTAACTTTGTGACATCAACAGCTAAAAGATCTTGAAGAAAGAGCTTATAAATACAATCAGAGGCTTTGAAGTTAAACTGCTATCAACTCGAAGTATTATAACTTCAGAACGTTAAATGCAATCTTCATGGTACTCACAAAGAAAACAGATAAATAATATACAGAAAATGAAATGAGAAATAAATGTAAATGTTTCACTACAAAAAATCAAACACAAAAGAAGTCAGTAATGCAAGACACAAGGGACAAAAAAGCTGTAAGGCATAGAGAAAACAAACAGCATAATGATAGAAGTAAGTCCCTCCTTACCAACAATTACTTTTAAACAGCTATTAATTTAAACTCTTCAGTCAAAAGACAGAGACTGGCAGAATGAATTTAAAAATTATCCAACTATATACCGTCTATAAAAGATTGATCTTAGATATAGCTTGAAAGTTAAAAAAACAAAGACACATATAGCTTGAAAGTTAAAAAAACAAAGAGAAAATGAATATTCCATAGAAATACTAGTCACCAGAGAGCAGGGGTAGCTGCATTAATGTCAAATAAAATAGATTTAAAATTTTTAAAAAGTTACAAGACAAAAAAGGACATTATATATTAATAACATTTCCAATATAGCAAGAAGATATAACACTTATATACACTTATGTGCATAGTAAGAAATCATCAAAATATATAAGGCAAAAACTGATGAAACTGAAGGAAGAAACAGAAAATCCCATAATAATAGTTAGCTATTTCAATAACCCCCTCTCAATAATGGAAAGAATAACCAGATATAAGATAAATAAGGAAATAGAAACTTTAGACAAAATAATAAACCATGTAAATCTAATAGACACAGAAAACACTGTATCCAACAATAGAAAATACGTTCTTCTCAAGTGCACATAGGAACATGGGACATATTCCAGGATAGATTATACATTAGGCCACAGATTAAGTCTTAATAATTTCAAAAAGATATACTTCGTACAAGGTATCTTCTGTGACCACAATGATATAAAGTTAAAAATCAATAACAGAAGGAAATAGAAACATTCAGAATTTGATGGAAATTAAACAATATACTATAAAACAACCAGCATATTAAAGAAAAATTAGAAAATATGTAGAAACAAAAATGAAGACACAACATAGTAAAATAATTGGGACACAGGTAGTGCTAAGAGAGAAAACTTAATTATAAATGTCTACATTAAAATGTAAGAAAGATTTCAAGTCAAAAACCTGACTTTAGAATTTAAGTAACTAGAAAAATAAAAACAAAGTCCAAATGTACTAGAAGAAAGAAAATAATAAAGAGCATAGATATATAGTGATGAAAAAATAATAGAATAGAGAAAATCATTAAAATAAAAAGTTGTTTTCTTCAAAATAGACAAACCTTTATATGGACTCAAATAAAAAAGAGAAGGCTCAAGTACTCAAAAGTTTAAAATGTAGACATTACTGCTGATTCTACAGAAATAAAAAATATATGCAATACTATGAGCAATTTTATGCCAAAAATTTGGATAACACAGACGAAATGAACCAATTCCTGGAAGCACAAACCTATCAAGATTCAACCATTGGAACCAGAAAATGTGACTAGATTTATAACTAGTAAGAACATTGAATTAGTAATCAAAAATATCCCACGAAAACAACAAAAAATCCTGGATGTGAAAGCTTCACCAGTAAATTCTTCCAAATATTTAAAGAAGAAATAACACCAATCCTTCTGAAACTTTACCAAAAAAGTAAAGAGGAGGGAACACACCCTAACTCATTCTGTGAGGCATGCATTAACCTAAAACCAAAGCCAAACAATGATAAAATAAAACTACAGGCCAATACTCCTTATGAAATTTGATGCAAAACTCTTCAACAAAATCTTAGTAAATCAAATTCAGCAGCATATTAAAAAGTTATACACTATGACTAAATGAAATTTATTTCTGAATGTAAAAATGGTTTAACATGTGAAAAATTTTCAATATAATACACCACATTAAAAGAATTAATGGAACAAAACCACATGATCATCTCAGTGCAGAAAAATGATTGTATAAAATTCAGCACACTTTCATGATGAAAACACTCAACATAGTAAGAATAGAAGAAAATACTTGAACATAATGGAAACTATATATAAGAACTTCCAGTGGATATCATACTCAGTGGTGAAATACTGAAAGCTTTACCCTTAAGATCAGGAACACACAAGTATGTCTATCTTCACCATTTCTAGTCAACATAGTATTGGAAGTCCTAGTCAGAGTAACTAGAAAGGAAAAAAAAATAATGGAGTTCGAATTGGAAAAGAAGTGAATTATTTCTGTTTACAGATAGTTTGATCTAACATGCAGAAAATATTAAATATTTTTTAAAGTTAACTGATAAGTTTCAGTAAAGCAACAGGATACAAAATCACCACACAAAAATCAGTTGTGTTTTGATCCACTAACAATTTACAATCTGAAAAATAAGAAATCATTATTTTCAATAAAATAAAAAGAATACTTAGAAATTAGTTTAGTCAAAAAGGTAAAAGATTTGTGCCATGAAAACTACAAAGTATTTCTGAAAGAAATTAAAGAAGATATAAATAAATGGAAAGATATTCCATGCTCCTGCATTGGAAGACAATATTATGAAAATTTAGGGTATGGATCCATTTTGAGATAATTTTTTAATATAGTATTAGGGAAGAGTCCAATTGGATTATTTTGCATGTCATTATCTAGTTTTTCCAGCACCATTTGTTGAAAAGACTTTGTTCCATGAAATAGTCTTGGCAACATTGTTAAAAATAATTTAGCCATATATGTGAGAGTAATAATGAAAATAATCTGTAATATTTAATGTAATCCTTATCAAAATTCCAGTGACATTATTTACAGAAATAGAAAAACCTGAATTTCATCTCACAGAATTTTAATTAACCCTAAATAGACAATTCTGGAAGAGAAAAACAAAGCTGGAGGATTCACATTTCCTGATTTCAAACTCACAAAACTACAGTACTTAAAACAGTATAGTACTGGTATAAAGAAAGACATATAGACTAACTAAATATGATGAAGTCCAGGAATATACCCTCTTACATATGTCCAAATTATTTCCAACAATGTTGTCAAGAATAGTCTATAGAAAAAAATATTTTCAACAAATGGTGCTGGGGACATGAGATAGTCACATGCAAAATAATCAAATAATCAAATTGGATCCTTACCTAACGTCACATTAAATAAGTAGCAGAGAATGGATCCATAGCTTAAATGTAAGACCTAAAACTCTAAAACTCTTACAAGAAAATATAGAGCAAAAGCTTCATGACTTAGGATTTGACAATAATTTGACATCAAAGGCACAAACAAGTAAAGAATAAGTGGGCAAATTGGACTTCAATAATAATTTAAAATTTTGTCCATCAAAAGACACTATCAACAGAATAGAGGCACCTCACATAATAGGAGAAAATATTTGCAAATTATATATCTGATAAGGAATTAATATCCAGAAAATACAGAGAACTGCTAAATTTTAACAACAACATCAAAAATACTTGAATGGTTATTTATCTAAAGAAGATATACAAATGGTCAAAACGTGCATAAAAGACACAGAAAATCACTAATCTTGTAAATACGCAAATCAAAACTAAAGTGAGATACCACATTAGACCCATTATAGTGGCCACTATCAAACACCAAAATAAATGTTAGTGAGGAGGTGAATAAATTGGAACTTTTGTGCACTGCTGTTAGAAATGTAAAAATGGTACAGCCACTGTGAAAATAGTATGGTAGTTCCTCAAACAAATAAATATTGAATTACCATATGATTCTGTCATTTCTTTCCTGGGTAGATACCCAAAAGATTTGAACACAGGGCCCCAAAGAGATATATGTACACTGAAGTTTATAGAAGTATTATTTATAATAGCTAACCATGCAAGAAATTCAAGTGTCCATTGTTTAATGAATGGCTAAGCAAAATGTAGTATACACATATAATGAAATATTCAATCTTAAATAAAATCTAAAATATATAACATTGACGAACCTTGAGGACATTATACTATATAAAATAAGCCAGTCACAAAAATAAAAATGTTGTATGATTGCTTATATGAGATACTTAGAGTAGTCAAAATTATAGATATAGAAAGCAGAATAGTGGATTCCAGGTGTTGTAAGAAGGGGGAAATAAGGAGGTATTTTTTAATAATTATGGAGTTTCAGTTCTGCAATATGAAGAGTTCTGAAGATGGATAGTGTTTAGAGTTGTACAGCAATAAGAATGTCATTAATACCACTGAAATGTGTGATTCCAAATGGTTGAGAGTAAATTTTATGTTACATATATTTTATCACACTAAAAATTTGGAAAACAATACTGAAAGTAAAATTAAAAACAAAGCATTTGGAAAGATACACAATCCGCAGGTCAGGGTGAATTTTCTTGCCCTTCTGTAGTAGAAGCTTCCTGTGGCCCCTCACCAACCTGCTATGAATTCCCAGCTCTGAACTCACTGCATTTTCTCTCTTTGAACCTTAGTTTTTGTCTTCCGTACAATGAAATCATCATAATGTCTCTACTACTATCTTCTAAAAATGGTCCAAAGATTCATTTGAGAAAAATCTGGAAAGCTTAGAAATAATAAGATTTCCATACATGAAAGCTGCTAAATGAAGTTATTTACTGTACTAAAACTATAAAGAAAAATGAACAAAGCACATCCTGATGATTAGCTGAACTCTAGCTATTGTAGAAAACGTAAGGTAGATCTACTCAATTCATTCTATTTAATGGATTTATTCAATGACTTGATGCTGTAGAAATTATTACCTAGCACCTTCTCACTAATGTGAAATTGGAAGCCATATGCTGCTTGGCCAGGACATGGACCTAACTTGAGATTTGATTTATTTTTTAATCAAAGGCCAAATTATTTAATTATTAAAGCAGGAGCTTTAAATGGTGTCATTTTTACTAGCTGCACTTTAAAGTAATGGCAACCAACAAAGTTCTACTGGATCCTTAATGATGCTCAGACGTCGCACTTTTCACTCTTTCATATGAGATGTAACTACCTAATCTCTTCTCTCCTCGAAACCTCCAGTCACTCCTTCTCAACAGAAATACTCAGCTGATGACCTAACTCCTACTTTACTGAAAAACAAAAGAGAGATGATTAAAGGCAAACTCCTAGAAATTCTCACTATCACATCCACCCACTCATTTGGCTGTCCTGTTTGATACAAGAGGTCAACTATCTGTGCTCCTATTTAATGTTTACTCTTCTATGTGTCCACTTCATAAATTTTCAACTACAAAGACGAGGTATTCCCATTATATTTTTATTTTATAATCAATCTTTTATTATTTATTATTTAGCTCTTCTGTTTAAAATGGTTTTCTAAATATTAAGGTATAAAAGTTTTAATTTTAAAAACTATGTCATTGCTTTTAAGATGTTAGAATAGCCATTTAAAAGGCCGATCTTAATTTCAAACTGAGAAAAAATATTAAAAATGTGGCTTTGTGAACAGAAATAGAACTTGTACATATATAGAAACCCAAACAGTTTCTGAACATGCTCTATGAAAAAAAATTAATAATAAAACTCTAATCATGTTTGTCTGCGTTCATGGAACCCCAGATTCTTTCTAGATGTATCTAAGGGAGGAAGGAAAAAATAAAAGCAACTCTACCCCAGCCACACTTGGCTGGCACATAATTATTCCTCCATTCATTCCCCCAAATTTTCACTAGTAAAAATATCATCAATGATTTTTTTTTAAGATTCACAGAGGAAAATTGAAGTATGTAATAGAAATAAAATAATATGAAAGCATACTTTCATACCTCAGTCAATCCTTTTTTGAATTACATATAATCTAAATTTACTTTTAGACATATGCAATGTTGTGATTTCAATTTAATATCTCTTCACTTTTAAGAAATATGCAGTTGCGACTCATGCAAAATCCAGCTCTCTGTCTATGAAATTCTTTAGAGTTTATCTTGCATGAGAAACTAGGAAATGTTCTATACATATTCATAAGCTGGCAGCTACCCATGGCTGACATATATTTGAAGAATGAAAATAAAAGCTTACAGAAAAGTCTAACTTGATTATCACAAAACTGAGGTAGGAACTTTTTTTCCAGAGTTCATGCACAACCAGTGTGTTTACTGTATTTGAAACAGCCTGTTTTATTTTGTTATTTCCCAATTTTTATTCAACATTAATATAAAGTGGTTTTATACAATACACGCTGTTCATTTTGTTGGCACCTCTAACTATATCATTCTTTTTGCTTGTAGGTGATCATAAATAGGAAAATATTTTTCTATTCTTAGAAGTACCTCCACATTCCTAGTTATTATCCACTTCTTTATTTGATGTCTGACAATTTTCTACTGTCATCTAAATTTTTGATTTATAATTATGCATTTATTAAAATCATTTTTATAACGTATCCAAATAAATATTTATTATAGGAAGAAAATTATTTTGTAAATGAAGTTTTCATTCATCTGTTGTTATAAATGTATATATATATCAGAAGATTAATAGAATAATGACTTTTGTGAAAAAGCAGTGGAAGATGTTGCCATAATTATTATATCTGGAATAGTGCAGGATCTCTGAATTCACTCCTATTAATTTAAGTGGAAGTTATATAAACAATATAGATGAAAGTTGTATATTCCTCAATTAAACTGAGCAGTATAAAAAAGATTCTGATTATTAAGAAATAAAAAACTATCTAGGGACCTGAACTAATTTATACAAACTATATGCAAACTATCATATGTTCAACCAGTTTAAATATATAACATAAAAGATATTACCAATGTATTTGCTTTCTATTGTATCAAAGCTATTCTGAAAATAATTGATATTGCTCTTGGTATTCTCATTTTATAATTATCACAGCAACAAAATTTTTGTTATAACTTCTATTAATAAAAGCATTGAAATTTTGTTTCACATGACATAATTCTCCCTTTTTGGAAAGTGTTTAAGTTAGTATGCATATATCATGTTAATAAACCAATTTAGTAATGCTTTGGAGTAGAATGGTTGAAAATGAGACTATTATTTTTGCCTCACTAAATTTCTAGAAAAAGAAAGAGACCATGTCTATATTATAGCAGTTGAAATGTATCAGATCAAGCTTCAGCAACTATTTCATGGCTGCACATTTTAATATGATCCAAAAGCATTAGATCAATTTTCTGGGAAATCAGACCATTTAAATGTGTTCTTCCATATCCAATCTAGTTACATCATATAGATTTAATAACAATCTTGAATATCCAGCCTACTTTTTGATCAAGAAAAAATTTGGATATGAAACATTTGTTCAATTTGTTTTGACAGATATATAGTGTGTACATCTGTGTGATTACTGCCCCTACAACTAAAATATAGATCATTTACAACACCCTGAAAGTGTCTTTGTGCCTTTTAGTTCTATCCCAAGTCCCATCAATAACCACTTTTCTGAGTTCTGTCACTATAGCTACATTTTACCTGCTTTTGAACTTCGTATAAATAATATCATATAACACTTACGTTTTGTCTGGTTATTCTCATGCAATAAAATGTTTCAAGATACAACCAACTTGTAACTTGTACCAGTAGTTTCTTCCTTTTGCTTTGTGTAATGAAAAATTAACCTCTGGCCTTTGCTCTTGGCTAACTTAAGGTAATACCTAAGCCCTTGGGATGTTACGTCTAACAGAAGTATTTTTGTTTTCATGCAGGCTTTGGCTACCGTATTGTCTAACAACATGATTTATAGTGGGAGTATTGAGCTTTCAGGTATCAGTTCTTTTTTAAGAGAAACTGGAGACTAAATGTATTGCCTCAGCCTTCAGAAAGGCTAAAGGCCTGCCAAACTAGCAGGATGTGACAGAGCCCCAGTAAAACGTCTGGGAATCCAGGCTTGGGTGAGCTTCACTGGTTGGGAATACTCTATGTTTTATAAAACATTAATACTTGGAAAGTAATGTATCCTTAATTTCTCAGGAACAGAAAACACAATCTCCATGTTTGAACCTTTCTTAGACTCTAATCCTATGCACTTTTTTTCCCTGTTTTATTTTAATCTTTATATTTTCCCAGTAAAAAAAAAAAAAAAAAAAAAAAAAAAAAAAGCATTAAGTATGGATATAAGAGCTTTCAGTGCATTCAATAATTCTGTCTAGAGGATTATCAACCTCCAGGGTCGTTTTGGAAACCCCTAAACTTGTGATTGGTATCAGAAGTTACAGCAGTTCTATATAAACTGGTTCCTCTAACTATACCATCGTCAATATTGCTCTGTAGTGTTCAATTGTATAAATACACTGTGGTTTTTTCAGTCCTCAACTTTACAAACATTTGTTATTTTTTAATCCTTTTGGGGGCTGTTATGAATATAGATGTTACTAACATTCAGATGCAAGTTTTATGTGGACATTGTCTTTCTTTCTTTTGAGTAAGTATTTAGAAGAGGGGTTTGTTGAAATTTTTCAATCTGAAATTTAAACTTTTTCACTGAATTTCAGAAATGCTTTGACTTAGGTTTTCATGGTTTTTTGTTTTTGTTTTTGTTTTTTTGCTTTTTTCTCCTTTTCTTTGGAATTCTAATTACAGTTTTGTTAGACTACTTGATATTTTTTCCTTTCTTCTAATTGGATAATTTTATAATGACCTGTCAAATTCGTTGATTTTTATTCTGCAATATCTAATCATTTTTAAGGTAATCCAACTTTTTTTTTCAGTTTAGTTATTGCAATTTTCAGTTCTGTTTTCATTTTGTTCTTTTTAACAGTTGCTATTTAACTGCCAATGTTACTCATCTGTTCCCTCATTATCATCTTCTACACACTTTATTGAACATATTTGTAGTATCTGCTTTAAGACCTTGTCTATTACTAACAGATCTGGTTTATCTTGCGTTCTGTCCTCATGGACTACATTTTGCTTGACTGTGAGTCATTTTACCATTTCTCTGCATATCTAGTAATTTTGAATGTGTACTGATATTATATATGACCCATTTTAGAGACTCTGGTTGCTGTTGATTTCTTCTGAAGACAATTGAATATTATTCTGGAAGGAAGAGTTAAATTGCTAACTGATTCCTTGAATTTGTGGAGAATGGCTTTGATGCTTAGATTACCCAGATTTGTGAAAAGCCCAGGCACATATCAAGTCCCTCTAACTTGGCTAATCCTAACTCCAAACTCTTTCTCCCCTCTGGTGGGAAGGAGTTGACATCTCTGTTAATTCTTTCAACTTTATAGCTTTGGATTTCGACCAGACTCCTTGATGTCTCCTATAGGAAGGCAAAATTTAGGAACCATTCATAGGAAGGGTACTGACAGATTTTGTGGCCCCATCCAGAATTAGCTTTCTCAGTTTACAGCCACTTTGGAAGTCCTGAACTCCATTCTGATATCTCAATCCAAAATGACTGTGACTTTCTCCTGAAATTCTAAAGCCTACTAGAATGGCTGGGGAATGTCCTAAATTTAAAAAACTATCTAAAGGTGAGTCTCAATTAATTAGTGAGGGTAACATCTTTCTTTCAAGGGTCATATCCCCTTCAGTTTCTTCTAGTTTTTGGGTCTCTTCAGTGCTTTCAAACATGTTTGTCATTGTTATTTTGTTGTTTATAATTGTTACTTCCAGGAGTGTTAGGCCTATAAGGTTTTCTGCCATTACTCCAACAGAAATTTTAATGTGGTTATTTCAATTATTAGACAACTGTTCATTTTCTCAGCACCAGCAATAAACAAATTAAGGTATAAAGAGGAAGTTGTTCTTGACTATATTAAGATTACTTCAAGAAGACCATCATCAAATATGAATTATTTGAATTCTAGTAAAGAACTAAAAAACCAAGGATATTTCTCTGGTAGATGAGAATTGATGAATTCAGGTGTGAAAATCAGAAGTTCCTCACCATCACTTGCCAAAGCTAGTGCCTGCAGAAACATTGATTTAAAATAATCATAATTGCAATCCTAAAAAAATTATAATTGAAAATTTAGAAATGTAGGGCACATACTATGAATAACACAGAGAATGAGATTATTCTACAAGTAGTCCTAGAGGAATTTGGCTGAATTCAGAAGGCACAAGAATAAAGTGAAGACAGTATGTTTAAGATATGAGAAGAAAACAAAGTAGTATGTATAATAAATGAGAAGAAAACAAAGCAAAAAGCTCAATTATTTTAGGGGAAAAGAAATCACCACAAGCAATTTATAAAAACAATAAATATATAAATAAACCTAGGTATTCTGTAATTCTTTAAAAGAAATTGCTAATTTGTTTCGCTAGGACTTAGAGGATAAAACTTTACCACTGCACATAAATTTTTCTGATATTAACCTTGACATTGAGCCTGGCTTCACATATCTCTAGATAATTTTTTTGTTGCCACATAGACACAAACCTAATTTAAAATGCATTGAATGTTCCCAGTAATCATACAAGAAGGTCTTAGTTCTTTTAATTTCCCTAAATACATAACTTATCAAATTGCTATTTATCAGGCAACTTCCTGATGAGTACACAGAACAGTAAAATACAGTGTGTTGTGATCAATGGTAATAGAGAAATACAAGAATACTAAATAAGCTAGTATCTTTTTGCTTGTAACTCTATCCCCAGTGCCTAGAATAGTTCCTAATTTAGAGCAACCAATAGCAGTCACTCCATAAATATCAGTAGAACAAAGCATTTTTAAAAATAGTGACTTAGAAGAAATGTATCCTTGCCCTCTTTTTTCACAGCATTCCCTCTGGGTACAAATTGAGGGGAGGAAGGTGGTAGTATTAAATGCAGTTCTTGAGGTCAGAAACTCATTTAGGATCTTAAATTTTCAGTAAACTAGATTACATGTCCAATATTATTCTATTTTGCATAAAGGATACCTATGTGGTTTAGATATGTTATCAGTTTTCTCTCAAAAAAATAGAAGGTGCTCCATGGATAACTACTACTTCTCTGGTCTTAAGAACTGTCCATATCTTTAAGTGTACAAATTTGAGCAATTTAGAGAAGACATTTTGTGACTGGCGTTAACTTTAGTTTCTTTTTTTTTTTTTTTCTTCTTCTAGCTTTATCAAGATGTAATTGACAAATATGAATTGATATGGCTTGGCTCTGTGTCCCCACCCAAATTTCATCTTGACAATCCGCACATGTCAAGGGTGGGACCAGGTGCAGATAATTGAATCATGGGAACAGTTTCCCCCAAACTGTTCTCATTATAGTGAGTGAGTTCTCAGGAGATCTGATGATTTTATTAGGGGTTCCTCCCTTTGCTTGGCTCTCATTCTCTCTTCTGCAACTCTGTGAAGAGGTATCTTCCTCTATGATTGTAAGTTTCCTGAGGCTTCCCTGGCCAGCAGAACTGTGAGTCAATTAAACCTCTTTTCTTTATAAATTACCCAGTCTTGGGTGTTATTTTCATAGCAGCGTGAGAACAAACTAATACAGGAATTATATATATTTAAAGTGTACAACATGATATTGCATATAGATATACATTGTGAAATGATTACCACAATCAAGATAACTAACATATTCATCACCTCACATAGTTACCTCTTCTTTTTTGTGGTGGAATATCTGGAATCTTAATATCTCACACATCATACTAGATATATCAGTCCAGATGACTACTTCTTCCTGCTATGCTATGCTCACATTTCCCACTGAAAAGCAGTCATACGTAACAATGCTCTGTGACTCCAAATCCTCTACAAAACTAATTAAATCACAGCTTAGCATTTCACCAAAGGATGGACAAGTTACGCTGCCAGCAGTTTAGTGTAAAGTTCAGAAACTTGCCATTTCTGAACAAGGCTGCTCAGAATATTTTAACCGAGTAGCATGGAAACTAACATCTAGTCTATAGTGAGGGAAATAGACACAAAGAATATAGATGAGTTATATTCATGATAAAGCAATAAAATGCCTGAAATGCATATCCATAACCTGTAGCATTGGATTCAAAGTAATCTGTTTTAATTCCTGAAAAAATCTGAAGCTACTACAATCTTTTGGCTCTTTCCAAGGCCTAATCGTTCTTTTATATTTTGGGTGATTCACAGCCTTACAATCTGTGTAGCTCCAAATAATGTTATATATATATAAACTTAAAATGATTTGAGTGACTCTTTGTTCCTTTTAAGAAGCTCTTAATTAAAATACTCTAGCATGGAACTCGCACTTACGCAGATGACCACACTTCTTATATTAGTTGGGTGTAAACTGTGATGGGATATCTCAACTTTTTTGTTTTTGGTTTTGGTTCATAGATTTTCTGCCTCATCACTAAGTCTTTTGATTTGAGGAAAAAAATATGCCATTTCTTCACTGAGGAGCCAACTCTATTGTCATCTGAATTCCAACCTTCGTACCTATCCTGCAAGGCATCTCCGCTAAAAACCCACTTTATTATTCTTCCACACTTGAATGTCTTATTTTAGTATTCCTTTATTTTAGAAACATATTCTATTCTTTTGCATCCTAAGGAAGAATTTTTTTGTCTGATATTTTTACCTTAAAGTATTGTGTATTAACCATCAAATTTCCTGAATGGATAATTTAAACTCATGTCTTCTAATATTTCTGGGAGCATTTATGCCTCCATTCTTCTGAAATATTGCTTCTACTCAATTTCTCTATTGCAAATTATATTTCATATCACAAATGACCAAATATTAACGAAATACAGTGTCCTTTTTTTGTGCATACTGACACTGAAGTATGAGATACAACTGATAATACCATCTGTATTTTTATATTCATAACTTGTCCCTAAATACTAAAAAAGGGACAGGGGATAGAATGAGGAACAGAAAGAAATGATTGTTTGGAATCCTATGAGGAAAAGTAACAACATAAAAGAGAGTTTCTCTTGCCTCTTAAGGTTTGGTATTCTTTTGAGTTTTCTCCTCAGAACTCTTATATTTGTATTTTTCTTATCCTCTTAAGGTACATCTTTTGTGTGTTAGCCTGGGAAAGGGTCTTCATAGACCCTTAACAAGTTGCTGATAAACATCTGGTTTTTGTGTGCAAACTTAGATAACCTTATGATTATTTGCCCTTCTCCACCTTGCTGTATTGTCTCAGGAACCTGACTTATTTGATCTACATCAATGTACTCTATTAACCTTAGCATTTGGCCCGTGCAGACTACTGACTGAAGGTAAAGGAAAGGTGAAAAGTAAAGACAATTCTGTACTGTACTGTGTTTCTTTTAGTGGGATTCCCAAAGGCTGGACGTATCCCTAGATTGAATGGCATAGTTTGTATCAACAGGTTTTCTTCACACAATTCTTCCATTCTGAATCTGCCAGCAATTTTCTCTGCTTTAGCGTTAGTGGTGTTGGTAGGGTCCAGCATTACTAACCCTGTTGTGAGTATCTCATACAGTTTTCATAAACTCTTTATTAAACTCTTTTCTAATTATCTAGTTAAAGTATGCCATCTGTTTCCTCTCAGGGCACTGACAGATAAAGCACTTTGTATATATCTATGAATTTTCATTTTCAGTCATGTCATTTTCTTTGGCACCTAACCCTGAAAGATAAGCAAATTATCGCTTTCTCTTTACCAAGCTTCTGGACCATAAAATGGCTCTTAATCACCTTAGCCTCTTGACATAAGCAGCAGAATTGAGCCAAATGTAGAAACAATTCATCTGTATATGAGTAAGAATTTAGTCAGCCTTAACAGCTCTTTTTTCTCACTGTATATACTCTCTCAGCAATTATATTCACTTTTGAACCTTCATCTATCATCTCTTTAGATGACTTTGAAATACATAATCTTTTGATTATTTTTTAAAATTTTAATTTTCCTATCTATAAATATATGGTATTATTTATACAAACAACCAGTCAATTCATGTAAAGAACATAGTTAGATACCTGCTATAAAACTAGCAATTGATTCATGGTAGCTATTAGTAGCAGTAGTATTTATAATAGATATTCAGTGAGCACCTAAATTCTATCATACTCAAACCTGAATTCACTGTCTCCTTCTGCGAACTTGCTCCTTCTAAGCAGTAGACACTGAATAAACAGGAGCATTGAATAAGCAGAAGTAATGGTCATGAACTTTGGCTTCACTGAAGCTAAAATACATCTGGATTAACCTTTATATTCCTTTTTTACAAAAATCTTTAGACTCTCTGTAAAGATGAAACAGATCCTGATGTCCCCCTTTCATCTGATAGCATAACAGCCAAATTCACTTGAGTTTCAAAAAGAATTATATACATTCGGATGATCCAATTCACAAGTTGAAATAACACACTTTTGGGGAGGGCAAGTCCAAAGAATGGAGATAGCTTTAAAGTAAATCTCAGAAGATAGCCTTTGTTACATGGTATTCCAGGGTCCTAGGCCTGGCATTGTCAATATAGGCAGAAAGCCATGGTAACATAGACCACATTTGATGAAATATTCTGACAGAAAATTGAAATTCTGAATTTTCCTGGAGCAGTCCTACTTATAGAAAGGACATAACTCTCTCTTTCTCTCTCTCTCTTTTTTAAAATAAGCAATGATCTAGAAATATAAACAAGTAGATTCAGTGGAAACTTGGAAGTCACTAAATGACTTTTAAATATTTCCATTTAGGACAGAAAGCAAAGTGGACATGATACCACCAGAGTATGTCTCTAGTAGTTCAAATGGCAGGCTACAAATGACTTATAATCATGTTTATATTTCTTTCACAATTTTTATCTTTCTAAAAGCCCTCCTATCTAGAATCCTCCTTTTCTCTTACTAGTTCTTTTTATTCTGTTCTTTAAAGCTGACTCAAATAACTCTCCTCCTTTAAAAAGCCATTAATGATATTCACAAATAGAACAAACCTTTATAAATCTACAGAACACTTTCTACCTACATTACAGATTGCCTCACAGCCTATCAGCACTCATGCTTTCATGGTTGTTTATTTAGAAATCTGTCTCGTCCTCTTGTCTGTATGCCTTCTGAAATTATGTGTCAGGTTCCATTTATCCATAAACTAGTAAAATGTTAAACACAGACATTCAAAAGACAAATGTTGAACAAAAATGCACTTTTTATCTAATATGCAATTGTTTATAAAGCATTTTAGATTATGAAAAAGAAAAGTTTTTGTGTTTCCTTTTTCCTCCTTTGTATGTTATTTTTTGTCATAACCCTTTCCAAAAGACTTATAAGAACAGAGATTGTTGCATCACTGTCTGGCCAATATTCCTTAAATTTCTGATCATAAGACTACTTCCAGTTAATAATAATATAACTCTATGTAAGAAATCTGATCATCTCTCACTCATTAAAGACAAACACTCACCTATGTTTAAATATATCCTTCTTTCCAATGTCAGTTCATTAAATGTGAAATAAAGGTCTCACAAATTACAGTGAATAATACATTTCTGAAATTATTCATGTAATTCTTACCAGATCCAGTTGGGAGGATGGTTTCCTAATAGAAATCCTTTACCTTTTATATATCTCAGGCTACTGTATTTTATATATTGTGTAACTTTGCTCTGTATTTACATTTATCTACATTTCTCGTACTATAGTCACATTTTAAATGATTCAATATTGAGTTTGGGTTACTGACTATTATCACATCTGTAATAGTATTACAATCAAGTAAATGGTCATACCCCAAATTTTTGCACCAATAATCAGCACTTTACAATACATACAAGTTTAATTTTAAAGTTCCTTTCTTTTTAATTCATTGATCTTAGAGAGTGGTGTGTTTATTATTTGAGCTGTAATTCCAAAGATATCTTTAAAAATGGAAAATTAATAACTTTTGAAGTGACTGATAAAAAGCATGCCCTATTTCCTTTTATTACATATCTTGGAGAATAATCCAATTTCTTTGAATTTAACTTAATTGAAATAAAGGCATGTATAATTTTTAGAAAGAACAGTAAGATATCCCAATTCTGATTATAGTAGACTTAAACGAATCAAGTCATGAAATTTGATAAAAATCTTCTGCAAAAACAGGTAAGCTAAATTTTTTTTCAAAAGCTTGATTGTACTTTTTTCTAACAAATTATTGCTATAAATAATGAATTATTCATATCTTTTTTCCAGATTCACTAAAGCACATCAACAGCCTTTCCCAGTTAGTAAGAATTATTGTAGCTTCTTTCAACATGCTTATTATGCATGCATGCATTTATGGAATAAAACAATTAAAAATAAATAATGTAAAAACTACAAAATCATATCAAGAATGACTTAAAACACATATTGAGTTAGAGACAATTCTTGGTTAACTCTAAGCCAAAAGTCTCAAGTTTCTGTAAGAGGTTTGAGTTATAAAATATTTTTTTAAAGTCGACCCTCTACATCCAAAGATAATGTAAAGAAAGCAAGATCAAAAGGTTTTATCTTTAAATAGTCTAATTAAATTAATTGATGACAGAAATAATGGTGAGTTCTGACTGGGCAGGGTTTCGAGCAAAATTACACTGAGCATTTGCTATGTGCCAAACACTAGGGAGAGGATAGTGAACCCAAAACTTTTGGAGTTTATATTCTAATCTGAGAGACCAAAATTAAATAACTACATATAACATAATGTTATAAAAATTTTAAGTTATGAAATGAGAATCTCTAACTGAAGAACTGATTTATGGAGTGGAGTGCAAGAAATATAAGAAAGGTACAGTGTACAATGTTGGTTACCAACTGAGCATCTGTTCTCTTTTTTTCCTTTCGCTGAAGGCCCTTATTATTCAGAATTCTAGGCCTCCTCTGTAGAAATCCTTTGCTGCAGGACTAATGGCATTCAGAGTCCTAGGGCTGGACTTGATTAGTTGAAGAATAACTCAATGGCACTTGCTAGTGATTAGCATATGAGAAATTAAAAATACTTGAGAGCCACAGAAACACAGAAAATTAAAAGGGAAAGATGAACAAAAACAAGATGATGATAGACAGCAGGAAAAATGTTATAATTTGCAGGAGGCTGAGATGATTATTGGACACTCCAGCAGTGGAGAAGGATACAATAGCAAACAGGCACACAATGGAACACAGTTTGAGAGTTAGAATATATATTAGCATTAATCCTGTAGCTCTTGAGAGTACACACATAGAAAAAAATCTCTCTCTCTCTCTCTTTTTAGCCCAAGACTCCTAAGCCCCAAACTCTTTCAAACTGCCTACTTAAATGTCCATTTGAATGTCAAATAAACCTTTCTTACTTGGGGGGATACATCTAAGCTAAATTCTCTTTTCTCCTCAAATCAGTTTCATTCACAACTTTCCATATCTCTGCTGATAAACTGGATGCTGTACTTCTGCCAAGATCCCTTCACAGGTAGTGAGCTACTTGTTTCCCTACATGCCAGGAGTCTTAGATGCTTAGAGCTCACACCTAAACCTTCTCCAAGAATTTCCCTGATCAAAATGGATGGGAGTTGAAGTACCAAAATTATACCCCTCCTCAAGAGGTAGTTTGTATCCAGTAAAAATTATTCACAGGGATACAAAGGCCCAGCCTTCTTGCCTAAACTTCGGACTACTGTGAGGGCCCATCTGAGCTCTAGAATATCTAGTAGGATTGGCTAAGATCTCCGTTGCAACTGAATCTTATTTCAACTTCTACCTCTACCCTATCCTGCTTCTCTTACTCCATTACTCTCCTCCAATAAACCTCCTGGGTACAATATCCATTTCAAATTCAGTTTGCTGGAGATTTCCACTGAGGAGAATTTGTTCTAAGCATGTTTCTAGCAAGCAGACTCTAACGTGGGATTTTGGAGCTGAATCACCAGCCAGCTGGCTGGCAATGAGAATACTATCAATGGTGTTAGATAGAGTACTGACAGTCTCTGGCAAAACCTAGTGGTGCCATTGTTATACATTTCACAGATGTAAAAATGCCTTAGTAAAAGGAAATGTGGTCGTGTCTATAATATATCAGCCATTTTAGAGGTTTAGAGTAAAACTAATTATATAGGATGACAAAATCGGATGAATGTTGCTAGATTTTACTAACGCATTGGAGGAAAACAATAAAGGGCTAAGTGTAATTAATCATTAATTTAGGGTAAAATATGAAAAGCAGAGGGCTTTCTTGGCAGTTTCTAAAGAGATTCTCTTCTCCTAGAGCTAAAGGACAGATGAAGCCGAGGATCAGGCACAGGATGTAATTTTAAGGGTAGTAGAATTCCAGGGAAGGTTTGATTTTCAATCCAAGCTCTAATTAGGGAAGAAGAGAACCTGAGACTTGGGACGTGTACATGTGGCTCAATGCACTTGAAAACCTAGAGATGTGATCCAATTCACAGCCCTTGTTTAAAGATGATGCAGCAGTCTCTGCCTTGCAAAAGAATACATGCTCCCCCAGGATATAGCCCCTACTTCTTTCTTGGTCCTCAGACCAATAATTAGGTTCAAATCACAATATATCTCAGAGAGTACTGGGATTCTGAAAGTGAAAAATTTATACTCAGTAAAAATATGGGAGTGCTGGACCAAGCTAACATGCACAAGAAGAAATATGGTATATATTTATGGAAATAGATATTGAAAATAATTGAAGAGAAAAGGTTGGACAAAGGAGAATTTATCAGTTTATCAATATGGGTGCACTCTTCCACGAAGGAGTATTTAACTCTGTGATAAGTACTCTGGAAGAATGAAGTTATATTACTACTATGTTGGAGCTTGAACACTAGAAGCATGCTGAAAGTGTTTTCCGCTTTAAGTGAAGTAGAAATGCCAAAATGTTGTGGCAAGAGATCAAAAGCCTCAGAGAAGTGTTCATACGAGTATGTATTTACTACATAAAACCGAAACATTCTAGGCAATCATCTCTTGCGTGAGGTCCCAGAGTATAAGATTTTCTAAATCAGTAAGATTGTCCCTGTGGATAGCAGAATCTGTGGAGAAGATGCTATTACTGCCCCGAGTTCACTGATGGTAGTGACCGTAATAGAGGCTAGATGTTCATATGTAACTATAGAGTCAGGCACAATGATATTAAAGAATGGAACAGTTGAGAGCAGGCCAGTAAGCCTAACTACAGAGACCTATGGAGATAGTTAATAAAACCTAAGGCAAGATAGATGGGCAACCAAAAAGTTTATCACTGTAGTAATTCAACAAAAAAATCAAGGGTAGATCTTTGGGATTACAAGAGAGAATGGACCAAGCAAGTATGGACTTTTTTTTCCCCCGTTTTCAGATCTGAGGTAGTTCTCAGATGAAGAACTTACTCACTGAAAAGGGTTTATGTCTTTAGGAGGAAGGATCCAGCAATCCCATGACAAGTATATGATGTAAACAAACTCTCAGGCCTTCCCCAAAGCCATTTACTCAGGTACAATTCACTGGGAAAGCATAAGGGAGACAGTTAAAGAACTCTTGTCTATAGGTTTCAAGCTTACGCTGATGACAATTGCCAAAAGCATTATCATTGCCACTTAGTTAGAATGGAAAAAATGTGGATGCTGGGTAATAAACTGAGTCAGCCTCAGGTCAGTTCTGCTGTGGGACTCCTGGACTTCCGGACAAATCTTGTGATCATTTCCCCATTCCTAGTTAGAACACCCACACCTGATAGCTAGAAGAACACTAGTTTAGTTAAGTTGTGTTTAGTTTTGCTTTTCTTGAGATAAAAGCTATCACAGTGGCAGAAGCCAAGTAGAATGATACCTTTCAAACAACTACACCAACTCTCAGCCAAAATAGAAAATAAAATACAATATTGCATCCAAGGAGGAATGGCAAAGACTAGTACCAACTTAAAGATGCAAATTACTCAATGAACCCACTGTATCTTCTTTTAATTTACAAATTCTGCTCCTATAAAAAAGCAGACGAATCATGGAAGACACCAGTGGACTACTACAAAGTTAACTATATAATAACACCAATTGAGGCCAGTATGTCAGATGTGGAATCTTTGCTAGAACAAATGAACAAAGTCTCAGGTACATAATATGGGGTCATTGATCTGGAGAATGTTTTTTCTCCCCCACTTCTCTTTTTTTTTTTTGAGACGGAGTCTTGCTCTGTCGCTGGGTCTGGAGTGCAGTGGCCGGATCTCAGCTCACTGCAAGCTCCGCCTCCCGGGTTTACGCCATTCTCCTGCCTCAGCCTCCAGAGTAGCTGGAACTACAGGCGCCCGCCACCTCGCCCGGCTAGTTTTTTTTTTGTATTTTTAGTAGAGACGGGGTTTCACCATGTTAGCCAGGATGGTCTTGATCTCCTGACCTCGTGATCCGCCCGTCTCGGCCTCCCAAAGTGCTGGGATTACAGGCCCGGCCATCTCCCCCACTTCTCAACAAGAATCAGAAGCAGTCCACAATCACCTAGGATAGAGAATGTCATAAACATTTATATTTTTGCACAAGGCTATGTTAACTTTTCTGCCCTTTGTTATAATATACTCAAAACAGCGCTGTGTGAACTGGACATTCTGTAGAATATTACATTATTCCAATATTGATTGTATCAATGATATCTCAATAGGATCTGATGAGCCAGTAATGGAAAATAAATTGAAGCTTTAATAAAACACATGTACTTCAAAGGAAGGAAGATAAACCCTATTAAGTTTCAGAAGCCCACTATGTATATCAGTGAAGGATTAGAAAATTCAGTGAGCTTCAGGATGCCAGGACATCACCTCCAACTTAAAGGCTGTTTCTTTGCATTACAAACTGAATAAAAATGAAAGTTCTCACAATCACTTACAAGGATTTACATAATCTGTCTTCTGTCCTCTGTCTGACCTCATTTTGTGCTATTTCCCCATCACTATTCATTCCAGTCACACTGGCCTCGATGCTGTTCCAGGAAGGCTCCCCAAACAAGGCCTTAGCTAATTTCCCTGCTGCCTGGAAGCCTCTTCTCCCAGATGTCTCCATGACTAATTCTCTTACTTCCTTTAAATATTTGCTGCAAGTCATCTTCTTAATGAGATCCACCTGTTCTTTTCCACCATCATCCCTCACACCCAATGCTCTCAGTCTCTATTATTTTCCGTTAATTTCATTTATAAAAATAGCATATGTTTAATATATACAATATTTTATCTATGTTTAAGTATTTTGATATTTTTGTTTCCCCTCACTGCTAGAATATAAGGCGAAACTCTTTGTGTTTTTCATAAATATGTCCCAAGTGCCTAGAAAAATTTTTGGCATATATTAGGTGCTCAATAAATTTTCTAGAAAGAGTTGGAAGGAAAGAGCAACCACCACTTTGATTACAAGTGCCGTTGAAATGATAGTCTTTTGTTCCAGCAAAGTAGTAAAGGAAGGATTGAAAAATAGTTACATACGTCTTAATAATCCCTAAGCATATTTGTTAACCATAGTGAGACAAGCAATTCAAAAGTATGCGAGGATAAATTGATACACTTGTAAATCAATGATGTGTTAAATTAGTCAGTCCTCTGGAACTTCATTAACATCTACTATCTTTTCTATCTGTAGCACAACATAAATATTATTGCTCATTGTGCTGACTTGACACTGATAAAGGAAATGCCGTTAAAACACATTCCGTGTGTGCTTTAAAATTTGGAGAAGAAGATAATATATGTATTCATTAATTACTTTGTAAAGTGAAGACATTTTGAATGTTAAAAAGCATAAATGGTTAATCTTTCAGGTATTCAGAAAATACTGATGTAAATCAGCTCCTTTGCCTGTGAAAATAAAGAAGAGATGTGCAATATCACACTGTAAAATCTCAATTATCAGTGTGTAGTTTTTCCACTCTGTGTATTATGTACCATGTGTTTCAAATCATAGAGCAACTCCTCTGCACGATGCAGAGCGTTTCTGAGTGTCAGATTTTGTCTCCATCCCTAACGTCTGACTATCCAGGGTGCTCCCACATGAGTAGGTTACCACCTGCAGATTCTGGAATTGGCAACAGTCTAAAAGTAATTCAGACCCAGCAGAATTCATAGGAGATCGTTTCTTCCTGTGGCAATATCTTAATAAAATCATAAGCTAGTCTTTGAGGGGGACTTAGATATAATCTAATCCTCTGACATACAAACAGAGCCCTAAGCGGATAGCACTCAGTACCAGCAAGGGGTAGAGCATGTTAGCTTGAAAAACTGAACTCTCGCAGTGTCCTTCACACAGAATATATCTGATTTACCTCTTCTATTTCCCAGGGTTCCATTGGAGACTTTTTTAAAACCAGAGTTTTAAAGAAATTTTTTAAAATTAAAAACACTACTAACTTTTATTCTTTGCAGAAAGAACAAAAATTCCAGAGTAGAGAGAGCCCAATGATTCAGGCACAAATGTTCTTTTGTTTTATTCATGCATGAAACCATTTATTATACTATAGTCTAAAAAATAAAAAAGTTCTGCAGATTTCCTGAGGTTAATGATACAGAGCCAATGAAGGTGGTGAGAAAGGTCCTGGAATTCATAGTTTAAAAATGTAAAATCGAGGAAGTTTTGGGCTATGGCTCAAGGCCTGTAATCCCAGCACTTTGGAAGGCCGAGACAGGCGGATCACGAGGTCAGGAGATCGAGACTATCCTGGCTAACATGGTGAAACCCCGTCTCTACTAAAAAAAAAAAATACAAAAAACTAGCCGGGCGAGGTGGCGGGCGCCTGTAGTCCCAGCTTCTCGGGAGGCTGAGGCAGGAGAATGGTGTAAACCCGGGAGTCGGAGTTTGCAGAGAGCTAAGATCCGGCCGTTGCACTCCAGTCTGGGCTACAGAGTGAGACTCTGTCTCAAAAAAAAAAAAAAAAAAAAAGTAAAAACCAAAGGGAGCTGTACAAAGCAATGGAGGTCAAGATAAGCAGAGTTATTAAGATATATTGGCTACTCTAAAATCTACATTTCCAATTCTGGATTTTAGAATTCCAACTGTCTCTTGAAATTCTCCATGATGTATAGAAAAAATCCCTCAGACTTTAACACACCTTCCCCTAGGAAGCCCTCCGTTTTCTTCTTCAAATCTCCTGTCCCTCAGACTTTCCCATCTCTGCTATTATATCTGTTGATCCAAAAGCTCAAGCCAAATATCACAGTGTTACTCTAATTTCCCTCTTTCCTCATTTCCCTCATGCAACTTAAGAGTTAGTCCTGTCGATACTATTGTAAAATATGTCAACAATATTTTAATTTTAATTTTCTCCATTTTCACTAATCTGAAACTACTTCAAACCACCACTCTCCTACAATTGACCACTGCAATAGTCTTTTACTAGTGATCACTGCTTTTATTCTGTCGTTTATAACTCATTCTTCACATGGAAGCCCAAGAAACCTTCCCTGGTCACCTAATCTAAGAAAATAATCAAATATTCTCAATTACATAACTTTAATTGTGTGCATTCTACTAATTGCTGTTTGGTATTTGTTAGAATTTATTTATGTATTTGCTAATGTTTGCCCGCTTGCCTGACTTACGGAAATGAAGGCTTTAGGGACCATGTCTGTCTCATTTTCCCTGTATCACTAGACCATGTTCCCAATATGGCTGAAAACATAGTAGCTGCTTAATAAATATTTGTTTAACAAATGGATAACAAAAAAATGTGGCCATATGGCACTACAACCATGGCCTAATGTTTCTAAATGTCTATATTCTAATTCCTCTGTAACCATTAATGTCTTTCGTAACATAGCCAAGTTTTCTGGCCATAATATAACCTGAGCAAGGTTGAAAAATACTGGCAGATATTATCATTTGTCTTTGGCCATACAGTGGTTGATTATACAGACAGTGATGATTATCATTGTATATATGTATGTATAAAAGTAATCTCTCCCAATTATTGATTGTGCAATCCATTCTCAAGTTTCCCATTCAGAGGGGGTAATACACAATGTAGGTAATGTTAGTATCATGTATATTTTCTTTAATATTCCACATGTTTTAGACGTTCATGATGTGTGTGTGTGTGTGTATATATATATATCTGTATATATATGTATCATTATATATATATCATGGTTTCCTTATCCCCTCATTGATTGATGGACATTTGGGTTGGTTCTGTGTTTTTGCAATTGTGAATTGTGCTGCTATAAACATGCGTGTGCAAGTATCTTTTTCGTATAATGACCTATTTTCCTCTGGTTAGCTACCCAGTAGTGGGATTGCTGGACTAAATGGTAGTTCTACTTTTAGTTCTTCAAGGAATCTTCAAACTGTTTTCCATAGTGATTGTACTCCTTTACATTCCCACTGGCAGTGTAGAAGTGTTCCCTGTTCACTGCATCCATCCACATCAACATCTATTATTATTTTATTGTTTGATAATGGCCATTCTTGCAGGAATAAGATTGTATTGCGTTGTGGTTTTGATTTGCATTTCCCTGAGCGTTAGTAAAATTGAACATTTTTTTCATATACTTGTTGGCCATTGCCACATGTGGGAGAATGAAGCTAGATCCTCGTCTCTCACCTTATACAAAAATCAACTCGAGATTAATTAAGGACTTAAATCTAAGAACTGAACCTATTAAAAATTCTAGAAAATTACATTGGAATAACCCTCCTAGACATTGGCTTAGGCAACAATTTCATGACCAAGAACCCAAAAGCAAATACAACAAAAATAAAGATATATAACTGGGACTTAATTAAACTAAAGAGCTTTTGCATAGCAAAAGGAACAGTCAGCAGAGTAAACAGACAACCCACAGAGTGGGAGAATACCTTCACAATCGATACATATGACAAAGGAGTAATATCCAGAATCCGCAATGAACCCAAACAAATCAGCAAGAAAAAAAAAACAAATAATCCCATCAAAAAGTGGGCTAAGGACATGAATAGACAATTCTTTAAAGAGAATATAGCAGCTCAGTCTCATTCTCGACTCTCTGATTCAGTGACTGTTTGCCAGACAATTGCTTGTTTAATTTACTAAGATATTTTGCTATAAGTTTCATATATATTTTCAAATTTAATGTTCATATCAAATCAGTAAGTTATGGATTATTAATCTCATATTTTAGATGATGAAACTGAGGTTTATATGCTGTAGACAGTAAGAAGTGGAGCTAAGTTTTGAACTCCTATTTTTATAGCTTATGCCCACATTCATTCAATCATGCCATTCTGTCTTCTGATTGTGTTTCCTTGATACGTAGAATCATATAGAATCTATGTATCAATACGTAGATTATGTTTCCTGATTTTTAATTTCATTCATATTTTTCACTAGAATTTATATAAAGGTTTCTCATCTCTTGATATGCGCACTTAGCTTCAACATAGGCTTTTAAATGTAATTCCCTGTTTGGGCCATTTTCTTCCCCAATCTATTTCTGTAACTTTCCCCCATAATCGACTACTTCCTGTGACCAGTACTGCCGATGACAATCATTGCCAAACATCTTTGCATATATCTAGATGAAATTGGATTTTAGTATCAACACAAGAAAAATAATTATAAAAGTGAATGAGTTATTGAAATATATTTAGGTTTATTTACAATACATATAAACAACTCCATTCTGCTGACAACAGTAATTGAGACTCAAGATCAACACCGAGGGAAATTGTTTTATAATAACTCACTGTTAGCCATCTTTGTTGATATTATAATTGTGATCAAAAGCATTTAGGACATTGCTGATACTATTTTCCACACTAGATTCTTCAAGTTACTCTTGGTCCAAAAACATGTTCTGGACTCTTTAAGGCATGAAGCCCTGGCCAGCCTGTCTCTCATCTGGTTTTTAGCATCACGGAGGCAGGATGGGTATAGTCGTCTATCTTCTATCTGTTTTATTCTGAATTCATTTGTGGCTTTGATGTGAATCTCTTAGGATTTGGCTTTCATAACATTTTGTTTGTTTCGATTTAATATTTCAGGTAATAGGTTCTGTGACTGATATTCACTTCCTCGTATTAAACCTTCTCCCTGGCTTCTGAGACACGTTCTAAACTTTGGCTTCTGGCCTCGATCAATGGCCAGAAATATCACTCACAGTCCCTGCTGTCCCAAGTAAGATAAGGTAGATGAGTCTGTGTTTGCTTGATGGTATCTGCTGCATGACTTAAGAATAGTTTCCTTCACATTTTGAGGACAATCTTATAAATAACAAAGAGAGGGGGTGTCTTTGTCAATTAAAGCTGCTGTAAACCTCTTTCCTTTATAAATTACCCAGACTCAGGAAGTTCTTTATAGCAGTGTGAAAACAAACTAATACTACAGTTTTATACACTAGGAGCCATAGGCTATACCCCATAGCCTAGGTGTATATAGACTTACCATCAAGCTTTGTGAGTACACTCTGTGGTGTCTGCACATCACAGAATTGCCTACTGATGCATTTCTCATATTTCTATCATTAAGTGACATATGACTATAAATGGAGAATACTAATTAGAGAGGACAAATATATTATTTTGAATTATTTCTTGCCATCCCTTATTCAAATCTTTTAAAATTTAGTCCAGTCTAAAACACCATGCAGTGGATATTATAAATAAATAAATGAATGAATAAATAAATAAATGTCCTTTTCCAATTTAAATCAATTCTATACATTCCATTTCAGATTTGCCATTATTTTGACACAGAGTCAAAGACAAACATAAATATAGTTACAATAACCAACCTACGAATAATGCATAGGACAATTTAACTTCCCCTTTTCAGAAAATTGTTGAATAAACACATCAAAGTAATCACCTAACCAAAGTCCCAGGTCATATTATTTTAATGACAACTATACAAGATTTATTTTGAAAATATCCACCTTAACATCAAGCAACAAGACAATTCAACAGCCCACCTGCAGAAGGTTCATGGCCACATAAAACTATTAAATAACAGTCAGGACTTATTTTCCATTCACTTTAGAAGCAAGTAAGTGTTGTTTTAATGTTTGAAGGCAGCTTGATTTCCAGATAAACAGATGCCTAATTTTTATATTGCTTTTTTTATAAGAGCATAGTTCAATGTATAGGTTCCTGTGAACAAGTTCTCAATTCCACTTTTGGAAAAACAGATTAAATTTGGGGGCCCAGGTGTGTATGTGTGTGTCTGTGTGTGTATGTGTGTGTGTTTGTGTGCTTCAAATGGTTCCATGTCACTTTGAACTAGCTTCTTGTAAAATTCATCTCATTATTTGTTTGACAATCAGTATATTACAGACACCTTTAATTTGCTTTTTGTACTTAATGTTGAGATTGACACATTTACCTAAGGAAATAATAGTATAATACTTAGCCAGAGATATGAAATTTTATTTTTCTTCTCAAATTGTATATTATAAGAATAATTAGCATTAGAAAAAGGGTACTAAAATTTTGAGCAGGGACATCTGTGAAACAGGAAAATTCCAACAACAGAGTTCAATTCTAACCTGTTTTTCTACATAAAAGTCATGAAATCTAACTAGCAACAAAAATTCTTGTTTAATTTGCACTTAGTGCTTGTGTTTCTTTAAACATGGAGTGTTACTAGAGGAACTTTCTTTATATAAAATACTATATGGTTTAGGAAAAATGAAGATAAGTAAATATTAAGAAAAAAGTTCTTTTTCACTAAATGAACTATGTTACTGTAGGATTCAGCATTTCAAGCTAAAAATCATATCACGTTATGATTTACCCACATAAAGGAATGTTCCCTTTCTTCTAATGCAGGTCCTTGAAGGAGTGCATAGAAGCCCACAAATCTTACTACTTGGGGACTTTCTACAAAGTTTGAATAAATATGGGATTCAATACACTATAATACATTTCTAATGTTCTGCATCTGCTAAGTAAACATCAAAATTCAAATTTTACTTTCTGTGCTATAAACCAGCACTTTGTTTGATCATTTTTGAAATATGCATTATGTAAATGTCAAAGGAAATGTCAATATGTGAAGTGGAAATGCCTTCCATCACATGACAGAGATCATTACTAACACTCCTTATAGCAAGTTGCCTGAGCACCATTCAACGTGCATTATGGCCGTGGCCTTTAAGTCTCTAGTCCCAGATGAGTTTTGGGATTTGGGATTACCAATCAGTATATTCTAAAATAACTATATTTGATTGAGATACAGGGCCTAAAATCTGGGCTCAAGCAATTTTTAAATGCCATACAATTATATAGTTACCTATTCATTTTATATCCAATAATAAAAGAAAAGATGTACAATTCATACTTAGAAATCCTATGAAAATAACATTTAGAAAAAAAGAAGTGCATTATTATTATTATTTATTTATAGAACCAATTCATATGATAGCTCTTTTTGTCCCATCTAGCGCATAACTGTCTCTTCTCAGATTACCAAGAATGCCAGTGGTCCTTTTCAATTTCAAGGGAATTCTACAAAAAATTAATATCACCAAACCTTTTAACAAGATTGTCTATAAACCCTATGATGGGTTTTCTTAATTGTCTTGCTGATTCCTCTTTTCTCATACTGATCTATCTTTGGAATTAGAAGATGGTAGATCATCTTAAATACTATCTTTGGAATTAGAAGATGATAGATCATCTTAAATATCTACAATTTATTAAACCTGGCTAAGCATTCATGTAAATCTGAGGGTTCCAAAGAATGCTCTCTGTGGTTCCTTATTAATGTCTCAAGGAGGAAATTTAGCATGGCTCTTCCATTCAATAATTTATTTTACCTCATATTACATTTAAAAATATACATTAAACACAATATAAAGTTATAATAGAAGTATATTCTTTTTAAAGCACTGTGAAAATGAGACAAGAATTTTTGGAATCATGGAACTCAAAGCATAACATTTAAAAATGATTAATACATAAAATAATTATTGATTATTATATATTATTTCTATGATTTTATCATAGGTGCTGCAAAGGAAAATTATGTATAGCATAAGACACAATCTCTGTCACTGAAGAACTTACAATTGAATTGAAGAACTATCTCCAGACAACTTAACAAGGTAATTAATATCAAATTCCAAAGAGTATAATACATGCTAAAGATATTCAGAAAGGGGAGTGATATTTTCCATTGGGTCACACAATACCATTTGGTTTCATTGACATAGCATTCGAGAGGTTTGTTAAAGGTGAATTATCATAAATTTACTTTTGTTCTAGTCATATTGAGTTAAGGAAAACAGAAATAGAAATGGATGACAGATGTTAGGTGATTAAGTCAAAATATTATTATTACTGAATATTGAATGTGATGTTGGATACCAGTAATGAGGTATCTTGAATGTGAGTCTGAGAAATCCACTTTTAACCTGAATCAGTGGGATGTCACTTCAGTACTTCAAGTGTTACTTGGTGCTTCCACTCAGTAACCACTGAGGTCACAAAATAAACAAAAGTAAAGTGATCTAAAACATTATGAAAAGCCATTTAGATCATGCTAGGAATGGGATTTTAAATTCTAATAACATAGCAATTAGTAGTAAGAAGAAAATTGCTTAGTAAACATTTTTTAAATATTAGATTTCTCATAGTACTTAATATTTTTCTATCTGATGTAATTTTTATGATTTACAAAATTATACATACTCTTGCTCATTCAAAGTTCACAACCTTACAACAACCTTTTGAGTAGACAGAGTGGTTACTAAGTTTCTAAAATAAATAACTAAGAATTAGAAAATTTGAGTAACTTGTCACAGTTAAACAGCCAAGGCTTTATTTTAGACACTGATGGGGCCATATTTTCCTCTTACAAATAATGACTACAAAGCTATTTTAATATTTCAGTTGTTTTTTTCTTTTTCTCTGTGGTTTCTGAATAAACCATAGCAACTAAGCAGGGTCATAAGAGTTGTTAAACAAAGGTGTAACTTTGAAGGTAAGGACTCTTCTAGTACTGTTGAAACTCAGAGCCCATGCTCAACTCAAACGTAAGGTAATAGGAAAAAGTAAAGAATATTCTTTTTTTTTTTTAATTTTATTTTTTTATTATACTTTAAGTTCTAGGGTACATGTGCATAACGTGCAGGTTTGTTACATATGTATACT
>NW_012114364.1:7637041-7666487 GCF_000951035.1 Colobus angolensis palliatus | reverse complement strand
ACTATTCACAATAGCAAAGACTTGGAATCAACCCAAATGTCCATCTGTGACAGACTGGATTAAGAAAATGTGGCACATATACACCATAGAATATTCTTTCTTCTAGTAAACCACTTACCTTTCAAAATCTACTTACAATGCAAATTAAAAGGGTTCAGAGGATTCTGTCAGCATCAGCATCACTCCCTACATTTAAGCATGCTTCATTTCATTGCTAACACATTGAGTTCACTATACATAATAATGGGTGTCACTAGTAATGAATTTTATATGTTCTATAATTTAAAACCTATGAAAAATTAATGTTTAACAAAAGAAGCATGGTAATTTTGTTATCCAGTCGTTGATTAGATTCATTTGGTTTTCTTTGTTATTTCAATCTGGTAAGCATTTTATGTGCTTGCACTCATCTACCATATTGTGAATTTATATTGTCCTCTTAATTTAAAGTTTCAGTGTGACATTTCCATTAGTTCTGATACAACATTGCACTGAATTTCTTTAGTTTATCAGCTTATTTCCTAATATTGGACACTGTTATTTTACATTTGTTCATTTCTTGTCTCAAAGATGAGAGAGCCTTCATCCATCTACCTTATATTATCTCATAATTCTGGGCTAGAATCATCACCCAAGTCCTTACAAAGGGCAGTCTTTCATATACCACTAGCAGTTGTTTAAGCTAATGTAATAATTTTTAAAAGTATGTATATGCAATTTTTACTCAAATGCCAACAAATATTTATGTTCTTTACAACAAGATATACACTTCCAGGCAGGTAAGTTTTGAATAATCTAAAATACAAGGAGCAAAGTTGCCAAACAGTGTTGATTTCAAAATGAGTAGTGTAAAATATTGGAAACAGTATCAATATCCAACACCAGTGAAATGTGAATTGCATTATGAAACATCTAAAACAATGTGGATAAGAAACATTTAATCACACAGAAAAGTAGTTACTAAGAGTACAGATCCTATTAGACTTTCTGCTACTACGCTCAAAAAACGTCTTCCAGAAACTACTAATTGAGTGGTCTTGGGCAAGCTGTTCTCTGTCTCTGTTTTCTCAACCATTTAATGGAGATAATAACTACCTCAGGGGATGTTGTAAACATTTGACAAATTTATGCATATTAAGCTTTTTGAACAGTGCTTGGAAGGTAATTAATGCCAAAAAAAGCTATGATGAGTATTTTATTATAATTTTCATTAATAATATCTTAATGGTTTTTAAATAAGACTAAAATATTGAAAAATAATTAATAAAAGATAACATGTTGAGATTATCAATGATGGTTTTATCTAAAATTTGACTTTATATTTTTAAAATTTAAAATTTCTTAAATATTTTTACAAATATACTAGTAGTTTACGATAAAAGTTAGCAATGTGAAAAATGTGCTTAAGAAACACATACTTCAAATGCCAAAGAAAAAAAAAAGGAACCAGCTCCACTATGCCTGGTCAAACTAACGCTGATTCTTAATTTGTTTGAGGAATTTTGGAAACAAATTTCTTACAAGTCTGTTTCAGGGAGGATTAGCTAGATTTGCAGTGCTAAAACACACAAACAAGCAAAAACCAAAACTACATCAAACTACAGGGTTTAAAACAACAAGGACATTATTTTTTTCACCATAATTATCACAGGTCAGCAGAGAGGGGAGAGCATGCTCTGCTTATCACAGTTCTCAGGATTGCTGACTGCTGGAGCAACACTAATCTCCAATTGCCATCAGTATGCAAGAGTGGAGGAAACTCTAGAGGATCTTATTATTGGCAATTAAGTGCCCTGGCCTGGGAGTGTTACCATACATTCTTTAACAGTTCATTGGCCAGAACTAGTCACATGGTGAGACTAAACCATAAAGGGGTCCGAGAAGTGACCAAAGGGATTTTCCTTCTTACACAAAAGTATATTAAAAATTAGGTAGTTTAAGAAAGTGCCCAGAAGTCTATGGCTTAAATGCCAATTGACTAGAGATTATAAACATTTTATAAGAACATCAATCATACCTGTCAAAATCAGGGGCTCAGTAAAACTGCAGCAAGGAGAAATAAAGGAGGTCAAATAATTAGAAGGAGGCCAGTGAATTTCATGTTTAATTCAGAGGGCAAGCAGAAAATTTTCAGTATGCCGCCAGGCTCTACACTTTTGAGTGTGGCAGCAAATGTCCAGTCAAGTAAGGAGTGTCCAAAGGAAAAACAATTAGAGACATGAAAAGTCAAGGAGGTAATGAGCAGAGGATGAAGAAAAAGTAACACAAGTCTAAGAGTGGATATTTTTGTCTCAGAGTTATTTTTTTTAAACAGTCAAGAATTATGTCTTCTTTCTCTTGTTTTACGTGCTTTTAGTTCCAGAAAACTTCATTTCTGTACATATAGATTTCTATATGTGTAATTTGAGAATCAGTTATTTGTTGTTCTTGAATATGGTCACTTATTCTTGAATATGGTCACAACTTTCTCTTAATATAGTTATCTGGTCAGTGTTGAAACATAATTAAAAATTATCTTCACTTTCTAATTCATAAAATTATTATATTGTTTTGAATAAACTAAGATTCCTTTGAATTTGAGAATTCTAACTAAAAGTTTAGATTAAAATCAATTCTCAATACTCATTCTACTGTCAAAGTTCATCCCTCATTCCCACCTCGTGTTTTCATATGGTTTCCTGTAATCCACCATTTCACGGTTTATCTTCCATATTTATTGGGGTTTCTGCTCATCTTTGGTTTATGAGCTCATCCTCCCCAAACCCTAAGAGTTGTCCCAAATGTATCTCTTTGAATTTCCTTTTCATTTATTTTTTAAGTTTTGTTAAATACTTGGAGAATACTTAATTTCTTTAAATATTCCAACAACTTGTATGTTGGTATCTTGAGACCACAACTCTCTCCTCACTTTACTCATAATGAACTTCTTATTTGGTGTTTTGTTTTCATCTGCATGTATAATAAGAATATCAAATCAGCATATTGAAAACTGAGCTCCTGATCCTTTCTATCCCTATAAGTTTGTTTCTTCACCGTCTCTGCAAAGGACAATTTTATTTTCAAGCTGCACAGGCCAAAAAACTCAGTGTCTTACCCGACTCCTCTCTTTATATTACACCCTAGCCTAAACAAAGGCCTTCAGCAATCTTGACGACTTCTCACTATTTCTACTGCTTCCATCCTTGCCTAAACCACTATCATCTTTTTCCTGATTTATATTCACCAGTCTTCCAACTAGTGCCTTGGCTTCCACCCTTAAACACCTCCAGTCTTTTCCTGACACAATCATCAGAATGATTCAGTCAAAACAGAAGTCAGACCATATCATTCTTATAGTGAAACACCTAGTGGATTCCCATCACAGAGTAAAAATCAAATTTCTTATAACGATCGAAAGGCTCTACATATTTTAAGCCCCATTTATCTTTCTGACTTCTTTGCCTGTTGCTTTCTTTCTTCTATACTGATCTCTTAACTCTTTTATAAACATGCTAGGTATGCTTCTACCTCAGATCATCTGTATTTCTGTTTCCTCTACCTAAAATATTCTTCTCTCCTTTACTTACATGGCTTACTCCCTCTCCACATTCAAATGTTTAACAAATTGTTACTTTCTCAATGAAACTCTTTCCATCTATTATATTTAATTTTGAAAATTCCAATACTTCTTGCTATGCAACTCTCCAACAACCACCTTCTATAACATCCTTTATTTCTCTCTTCAGCAAGTATCACCATTTACCATATAATTTTTTAAATTATTTACCTTACTTCTTGCCTGCTTTTCTCACTGAAGGAAACCTCTTATACTCAATGTTTTTCTTTTATCTTTCTGTTTATTCATTGTTGTATCTCCAGTGCCTAGAACATTGTTTGCTATATGACCCTCATTTGTGCTGACGGATTTAATAATTTCTCCTGAATGTAATTATTTTTAACTGTGCCAGGATGATTTCCTCAAATTTTACTTAATTTCTTATATTTGATTTTAGAGTGTATATGGATATTTGAATTTAAAGACAAAGAATAATTGATTAATCTTATCAATAAATAGCTTATAATATTACATCAGCTTGCAATTAATTAATTAATTCATTAAGAAATAAAACTTAAAATTCTTTTTTTTTTTTTTTTTAATGAGACAGAGTCTCACTCTGTCAGCCAGGCTGGAGTATAGTGGCATGATCTTGTCTCACTGCAACCTCTGTCTCCCAGGCTCAAGCAATTCTCCTGCCTCAGCCTCCCGACTAGCTTGGATTACAGGCATGTGCCACCATGCCAGGCTAATTTTTGTATTTTTAGTAGAGATGGGGTTTCACCATGTTGGCCAGGCTGGTCTCGAACTCCTGACCTCAGGTAATCCACCAGCCTTAGCCTCCCAAAGTGCTGGGATTACAGGCATGAGCCACCTCGCCTGGCCAAAAGGTCCTTGATGTGTTAACCATTGAAACCAAAGTTATAAAATAACAGAAATACATCATATTATCATAATAAAGGATAAAAATGGTCATCTTAATAGGTGCAGAAAATACTTGAGATAAAAATTAATACACTTTCAAGATAAAAATTCTCATCATACTGGGAATAAAAGGATGGCATTCAAAATAATGAAAACCATATATGCCAAACCCACAGCTAACACACTCAATGGTTGTGTTAGTTCATTTTCACATTGCTATAAAGAAATACCCGAGACTGGGTAATTTATAAAGGAAAGAAGTTTGAAATCAAGTTCCACATGGCTAGGGAGGATTTAGAAAACTTACAATCATGGTGGAAGGTGAAGGGGAAACAAAAACCTTCTTCACAAGGCAGCAGTAAAGAGAAGAGTAAATGAAGAACTTCTAAACACTTAAAAAACCATCAGATCTTCTGAGAACTCACTATCAAGAGATCTGATGAGAACATCAACTCACGAGAACATCATTGAGGAAACTGCCCCATTATCCAATTACCTCCCTCCCTTGACACATGGGGATTATAAATTATGATTCCAGATGAAATTTAGCTGGGGACACATTGCCAAACCACAACAATCATGAAAAGCTAAAAGCTTGTCTTCTAAGATCAGGAAAAAGACAAAAATTGCCACTCGCATCACTTGTATTTAATATGGTTCTGGAAGTTCTAGCCAGAACAATAAGGCAAGAAAAAGAAATAAAATGATCTAAACAAAATGTAAGTAGTAAAATTGCCTCTATTTGCAGATAACATTTTCTTATGTATAAAAAACCCTAAATATTATACCAAAAACTGTTTAAACTAATAAACTAATTCAGTAAGGTTCCAGGATACAGAGTCAACATAAAAAGAAACAGTTGTGTGGAAATAAATGTCAAACTATTAAAAAAACAAATTAAGAAAACAATCCCATTAATAATAGCATCAAAAAGTTAAAATACTTAAGGATAAATATAGCAAAGAATTTGAAAGATTTGTATACTGTAAACAATAAAACATTGATGAAGGAAATTGATACCACAAATTAACAGAAAGATATATTTATGGTTTAGAATAATTAATTTAATTTTATTTATATTTCTCAAAGCAATATACATATCCAGCGCAATTTCTATCAAAATTCCAATGGCGTTTTTCACAAAAATAGGCAAAGAAAAGCTAAAACTCATATAAAATTACTAAGAACCCAGAATAGCTGAAGCAATCTAGAGAAAAAAACAAACAAACAACAGAAAACAAAGCTGGAAGTGTCACACTATTTGGTTGCAAAATCTACTTCAATGTTATACTAATAAAAACAATATGGCATTGCCATAAAACAGACATATAGACCAATAACAAAGGTATCATAAATAAATCCACACATTTACAGTCAATTGATAATTTGACAAAGTTCCAAGAACACACAATAGAGAAATACGAATGGTTTAAATAAAACTGTCTACATGCAGAAAAATGAAATTGGATGCTTATCTCAGACAACATACAAAAAGCAATTCAAAATAAAAGACTTTAATATAAGACCTGCAGCTATAAAACTACCAGACAAAAAAAAAACAAAAAAACATAGAAAAAATACTTCTTGACATTGATCTTGGTAATATTATTTTGGTTATGACCCCCAAAACACAGGCAACAAAATGAAAAAATAGACAAATTGGATTTCATCAAACTAAACATCTGCACGGCAAAGAATACATTACCAGAGTGAAGAGAAAATCAATGGAATGGGAGGAAATATTTGCAAGTCATATATACAACAAGGAGTTAATATCTAAAATACACAAGAAACTCAGCCAGGTGCAGTGGCTCACGCCTGTAATCCCAGCTACTCAGGAAGCTGAGGCAGGAGAAATGCTTGAGCCCTGGAGATGGGGGCTGCAGTGAGTCGAGATCATGACACTGTACTCCAGCATGGCCAACAGAGTGAGACTGTGAAGAAAAGAAAGAAAGAGAAAAAGAGAGAGAGAAAGAGAGAAAGAGAAAGAAGGAAAATGAGAAAGAGAGAAAAGAAGGAAGGAGGGGAAAGAAGGAAGGAGAGGAAAGAAGGAAGGAAAGAAAGGAAGGAAAGAAAAGAAGGAAGGAAAGGAAGGAAGGAAAGAAAGGAAGAAACTTAAACAACTCAATAGCAAGAAAACAAATAGCCCAATTTAAAAAAAAAAAAACTGAGCAGAAAACATGAGTGGACATTTCTCAAAAGAAGGGAGACAAATGGCAACGGGTATATGAAAAAAATGTTCAACCTCACTTATAATCAGTGAAATGCAAATCAAAATGACAATATCACTTCCTGTTTCTTAGAATGGCTATTATCAAAAAGATAAAAGATAAAAAATGTTGGAAAAAACCTAAGTGTTGGAAAAAAGTTAAAGAGTGTTGGAAAAAATCAAATAGATGACAACAATATGGTAGTTAACACACAGTAGAGTACTATTCAGCCATAAAAAAGAATAAGAGTCTGTCATTTGCAAAAACACAAATGGAATGAAGCATAAATGGAACCAGAGGTCATTAGGTTAAGTGAAATAAGCCACACACAGAAAAAAAATTGCATGTTTTCACTTATTTTTGGAATCTAAAAAGTCAAAATAATTGAACTCATTGAGATAAAGAATAGAAGGATGGTTATCAGAAACCGAGAAGTGTAGTGGGGGTAAGGGGAGAGATGTGGATGGTTAATGGGTACAAAGTAAAGTTAGAAGAAATGAATAAGACAGTATTTGCTAGCACAACGGGGTGGCTATAATTAATAACAATTTAGTTGCACGTTAAAAAATAACTAAAGGAGTGTAATTGGATCATTTGTAACACAAAGAATAAATGCTTCAGAGGCTGCATACCTCATTCTCCATGATGTGATTATTACACATTTTGTCTCTCTACCAAAATATCTCATGTATCCCATGAATATACATACCTACTATGTACATACAAAAACTGAAAAAAAAAAACAAGAAAAGAAAATATAAAAAGAGAATAGTGCTGGTGAGAATGTGCAGAAAAGGGAAATCTTTATATTATTGGTAGGGATGCAAATTGATACAGCCATTGTTAAAAATAGTATGGAAGTTCTTTAAAAACATAAAAATAGAACCACCATATGATCCAGCAGTCTTACTTCCAGTTACATACCCAAAGGAAATGACATTAGTATCTTGAAGAGATATCTACATCTCAATGTTCATTGCAATATTATTCACAATAGCCAAGATACAGAATGAAGCTAATTGATGGATCAATGGATTAAAAAATATGGTAATGTAAATATACAATAAAATATGATTCTAAAATATTTTCTTCTGAAAAAGCAGCAAATTGACAGGCCTAGTGCCTCATGTCTGTAATCCCAGCACTTTGGGAAGCCCAGACAGGTGGATTATTTGAGGTCAGGAGTTCAAGACCAGCCTAGCCAACATGGTGAAACCCCATCTCTACTAAAAATACAAAAATTAGCTGAATGGTGGTAGCATGTGACTATAATCCCAGCTACTCAGGAGGCTGAGGCAGGAGAATCACCTGAGCCTGGGAGGCGAAGGTTGTGGTGAGCTGAGATGAAGCCACCTGAGCCTGGGAGGCGAAGGTTGTGGTGAGCTGAGATTCTGTCTCAGTCTGGGGGACAGAATGAGAACGTGTCCGCGCCCTCCCCCCCAAAAAAGGGGAGGGGGCAGAAAATTGTGTCATTTGTGACAACATGAATTAATATAGAGGATATTATGCAAAGTGAAATAAGTCAGGCACAAAAAGACAAATACTATATGATCTCTTTACATGTGGAATCTAATAAAGTCTAACGAATAGAAGCAGAGAATAGGAAGGTGGTTACCAGCGTTGATCTTTGTTAGTCAAAGATGTTGATCAAAGAGTACAAAGTTTCCATTTAAAGGAAGGAGATCTAATGCACATCATGCTGGCCAGAGTCAGTAAGCTGTATTGTACACTTGAAATTTGCTAAGAGAGCTTAAATGTTCTCAGCACACGCAAAACAGTAACAATGTGAGGGGATGGCTATATTAATTAGTGTTAGAGTGGTAATCAGTTCACATGTTTATCAAAATATCATCTTGTACACTTTAAATATATACAGTTATTATTTGTCAATTATACCTCTGTAAAGCTAAAAGTAAAACAAATAATGGAAAATAATCACATAACTAAAAACATAATGATTTATTTTTCTTATCTCACTGATACATTTAATATTCTTTTGCAGTATAGCACACTGAGTAAAATGTTAATTAAAATTATGTTGTTTTGCGCAAATGTTGAAAATATGTTCAGAGGTGCCTCATTTTTTTTGAGCCAGGTTCTAAAATGAACATGTATGACACATATAGTTAAAATCTCCTTTTGTAATTTTATAAGTTGCCTGTATATGTTCTTAACCTGTTGAATTACATCGATATAAATAAATAATACATAAACCTTTCATATTTACCAAAATACATTTCAAATTCTAAGACACATATATGTATACATTTATTTATTTATATATGCAAGTGATCACATATAGTTGAACTTAGTTAAAGAAGCATGTATATGTATAGGAACGTCCATGTTCAGATACACAGTATTTATCATCTGTAACCCTCAGATTTTCTCCTAGAAATTTTAGAAATGACTCATCTCTGGATATGATTTAATAAGATAATATAAAACTTAGTAAAGTCAAAACAGTTATAATGTAAATGTTGCTAAATAGTAATACTTTAAAATTATAAAAAGTAGTAGCTAAATTTATAGAAATAATCAATTTTAAATCTTTAATTATATAATGGTTGATTCTTATCACCAAATTCCTACAGCTGATCACCAAATTGATTTTTTCGTGGTGGGTCATTTAAAGCTTATAGTGTTTACACAGATGTCTCTTGGTAATTAGTAAAGCCTTTTCACAGAAACAAAAAAAATAAATTTCATATTTAAAATTAAAGTATTTTAATAAAACCATACTTTTCATTTCATTGAGGCTGCTTTAATAATAATAAGGTAGCTGTTTAATGTGCTTAAAGAGTTTCTTAAATAAGTCTACATATTTTAAGGTATTTGCTCTGGCAAAATTAATTTAAAAATTTATATTCTAAAAGGTTGTAAAATTTGCCTTATTATACATTAAAAACATAAGTTCTGATTTAATCATGTAATGCTGTTAAACTTTTAAAAGCAGATTTGCCATGTTAATAGCCAAGTCTCTTTATAACCTATTACTCTGAACAGCCACATAAATCATACACTTGTAACTTGGCACCTTTGAGGACCTCTCCCAACCCAAATACTGTTACACAAATAGTGTCCCATAAAGATTTAAAAACTCATAAAATTTTAAAATTCAACTGGTGGTCCTTGCATCTGCTGATGGCACCATTCCCTTTTCATTAAAGTTGTAACTAAGATAATTCATACAATGACTAGTAAGAAATACTTATGTGTGAAGGCCTCACAATATGTCAGGCACTGTGATAGGAGCACTGTAAACATATCATTTTTAACTCTAAAAAAATCCTTAGAGATAGTAAGCCTGTTCTAATTATACAGATGCCTGGATTAGAGGCAACTCATTTAAACACAAGAGGCTAAGAAAGAGCCTCAAATCCTGATTAGGTTACAGTTTCTAATGCTTCTGCAATTAAGAATAATAACAGCTGGTCAAAGGATACACAATTTCAGTTAGATAGGAAGAATAAATTTGAGATCTATTGTATAGCATGGAGACATACATTACATAGTTGAAAATTGCCACAAGAATACATTTTAAGTGTTTTCACCAAACACAGAAAAATAAGAATGTAAATTAGTGCATATTTTTTATCATATAATTTTGGATAAAATAATGTTTATTCTCAAAATAAATACAACCAACAAAATCTCTTCTGCTTTTCTATTTGATATACGCTACCAAATATGTTTTTCATAGTTGAAATAACACTTAATTGGTAATGGAAATTTTAATGAAAATTCAATAAATATTTATTGAGTTTCTAGTACAGTAAGATATTTTGCCAGATCCTGAGGGGAATTTGCTTGATTTAGCTATTCTGTAATGTATACATATTTTAAAATATTATGTTGCCCACCATAGTATATATTCAATTTTATTTGTCAGTTAAAAAATATGAATGAATTAATTAATTTTGAAAATAATAATATCAGCAAAAGTGATTCAGTGCCAGGAAGCAGGCTGTGTTTTAACACACTTTATGCTATTTACTTATCCCAATAACCCTAAAATATGAATGTTATTATTATCTTTATTTTACATAGAAATAAACTGGAGCTTAGGAAGCTTACATAAATTTCCCAAGCTCATACAGATAGAACCCTGAAGAGTGAGAGCTCTGTTAAGCTCTCTCAAGCAAAAACTCAGCCAGTGGGTCTACCACCTAGGAAGCAGCATAGCTTCATGGATAACTGAGGAGGCTACAACTCTATGGACCCTGATTATAGGAGGAAAACAGCCCAGTAATTCTCACTGCTGTGTGTCAAGAAGAGTACCGCTTTCCTCATATTAAATGGGAATAGGAAGTATTTATTCCTGAAAAGATGGCTGTGAGAGTTAAATAAGAAATTTATTTAAAATATTCAGCTCACCATCTCTGTGGATCTCTCACCCTACCCCATCTACCAGGAGAGGGGTAATAAAAACTCATGCTTCGTCATGGAGAAGTATTCACTCAAAGTTGTTGTCTTAAGCTTTGTTACAGGTTTCTCCCTAAGCAGATAGAGCTTAGAGTCAGATAATCGGTTAGAAGGCATAAGTGCAATAGGGACACACACAAAAAAGGGAATAATATAACAAAACCACCATATACCAAGAATGTAAGTCATCGTAATAAAATGCCAACCATCAAGCTTTAGAATTGAATTAGAAACTTTATTAAAGAATTTAACTAAAATAATATATCAATTGTATTTTATAATTAGAAAATGAGTTTAGTAGTGTCACTTTAGTTTATTAATTCATATGACAATTCTCCATTATAAATTGACTATACAAAGCAGGTCACAGAATTGCAGGCAACAATGAACTGGGTTTCTGAGATAAGAAATATTAATTATTGTTTTTCATAGCCCACTATATTTCAAAAATATTTAACATTTAAGCCCTCTTTAAAACTGTGCAAAATGAAGCAAAATGACATAAATTATTTGTTTATGGAAAAAACTTTAAAACATTTTATATAATTTTATATATTTGAGACCATACTTCTTTTCCTAAGGGGTTAATTAATCCTTCACTGAAAATGACCCACTCTATGTTGGGCAACAGTTGTCATAAAAATTCATTTATCATATTATGTCGGCAAAGTATGTTTTTCTACTCAAAAAAAATAATTGCATCAATGAACAAAATTACTTCTGCATTTTGTTTGATATGCCCTATATATTTTCTTTTTTACGGTTGAAACCCCACTTTCATGGCAATAGAAATTTCAATGACAATTCAAGAAATATTTATTGAGTTTCTACAACAGCAAGATATTTTGCCAGGTCCGAGGGACTAGAAATATAGATAAGTTTGGTTTGTGATTTCTAAGATCTTACCATTTTATTTGGCTGGAATATATGTCATATGATGAAATGGAATAGAAAATTAGATTGTAAGAGAAGCCAAACCATGACAGTTCTTCCATATTGTGATTACAATTTTGGATTTAACTGTACCATCAGGAGATTTTATCATAAGAAAAATCAGTTTGAATTTAGATATGCTTCCATCTGCTTAGCAGAGAGATATTGATAAAGTCACTCTAGGCTATTGTAAGATAATGCCATGCTAAGCCTTAGCTCAAAATGGGGATAACAATCACTTTCTTTCAGTTATCTGACACCACTGTTCTCCCTCTTTCCCTTGGAACTTTATTTATTTCTAATATGTGGTATTTCTTCATTTATTGGCTTTATTAACTCCTACTTTTTCCTTAGATGTCAACTAAATGTTCACCTATTCAGGAAATTCATCCATTACTTTACATCCATAATGTAGCAGTTCACCTTTTACCTTTTAAAATTTCACAGCACCCTGTACTTTTCCTTACTTTGAAATTATGTTTCTTTAATTTATATCAGAATATCTATTTTCCTAATGAAATCTACACTCACCAGAGAGGCTGAAGCAACTTTCATTTGACTTACCATTTCACTTTCAATGCTTAGAGTAGTGACTGCATATAGTAGATACACAAATATATTTGCAAAATAAATATAATAATAATTAATTGGAGTCACATGAGAAATAAATGTTTTTTCAAATTTGAGTATTTGCATTGAAGTAAGTAGAGTTTATTAGAAAGATATTTCTCATAAACCGTCCTTGTATACCAGGAGTGAACCCCACTTAATTGTGTTATGTTATCTTTTGAATGTGCTGTATAGCAAAAGAAATAATCAACAGAGTAAAGAGAAAATGTACAGAATGGGAGAAAACATTTGCAAACTGTGCATCTGACAAAAATCCCAATATCTAGATTCCACAAGGGCCTCCAACAACTCAACAAGAAAAACACCTCTAACTCCATTATAAAGTGAGTGAAGGTCACAAATTGACATTTTTCAAAAGAATACATGGATGTGGTCAAAAATTACATGAAAAAAATGCTTAGCATCACTAATCCTCAGAGAAAGGCATATTAAAACCACAATAACATACCATCTTACACCAGTCAGAATGGCTATTACTAATGAGTCAAAAGACAACAGATATCACAAGAATAAGGATAAAAGTAACCACTTAAACATTGTTGGTGAGAATATAAACTAGTACTTCTATGGAAAGCAGTATCAAGATTTCTCAAAGAACTAGAACTAAAACTGCCATTTGATCCAGCAATCCCACCATGGGATATCTACCACAGTGAAAAGAAATCATTACATAAAAAGACACTTGCAGTTGTGTGTTTATTGCAACACTATTTATAATAGCAAACTCATGGACCCAACCTGTGTCCAATGGTGGAGGACTGAATAAAGAAAAGGTGGTATGTATCCGCACACACACCATGGAATACTACTCAACCATTAAAAATATGAAATCAGGTTTGTTTCGTTTCAACATGGATGAAACTGATGGCCATTATCTTAAGTAAAAAAACTCAGAAACAATAACCCAAATGCTGCATGCTATCACGTGTAAGTGAGAGTTAAACAATGAGTACACATGGACATACAAAGTTAAAAAAATAGTCCCTGGAATCTCACAAAGGTGGGTGAGAGGGTGGGAAGGTTGGAGAACTACCTATTGGGTACAGTATTTACTATTCGGATGGTGGGTACACTAAAAGCCCAGATGTCAGCACTGTGCAGTATATCAGTGTAACAAAGCTGCACTTGTACCTCCTAAATATTGAAATAAAAAATGTCAGAGAAAGATTACATTTTTCATAAAAAAATAAGTAAAATACAGAAATAATTGTGCAATAGATTTAAGATTTCAAATGTAGATTACATGTTGCTGATTTATGTTGTGATAATAACTGTGTGAAAACTCTTCAAATTGCTTGTTAACAAAAGGACTGTGAGGCTGGGCACCGTGGCTCACACCTGTAATCCCAGCACTTTGGGAGGCGAGGGCAGGTAGATCACCTGAGGTCAGGAGATCAAGAGTAGCCTGAGTAACATGGTGAAACCATGTCTCTACTAAAAATACAAAAGTTAGCTGGGCAAGGTGGTATGTGCTTGTAATCCAAGCTGCTCGGGAGGCTGAGGCACAAGAATTGCTTGAACCTGGGAGGCAGAGATTGCAGTGATCCGAGATCCAACATTGTGCCATTGCACTCCAGCCTTGTGACAGAGTAACACTCTGTCAATACATATATACTGTGTGTCGTGTTAATAAAAATATTTAAAAACTCATGTCTTGCTATAATAAAACCTACCAAAGGGATAATATTTTACCTGAATGGGAAAGTTGAGATAACTTTCTTGAACTATAATAACATAATAATAACAATAATAAAAGAATATCCTAACATTCAGATTACAGTTTTCAGCTACTACAAATTGAATAAGAAAATTTATTGGTGTCTGGCATGCAGGGCTTATTTTCTCAGATATAAGACATAGCTTTGAACTTGTCTCTACGTAGCAGTAAAAATAAGAAAAAATATTAAAGAATTAAGCAAAACATCAATTTGTTTTAGTCTGTGAATTGTTAGGGAGCAATTTTGTTACAATAGAATAAAAATTGAAAAGAAGATAATATGCCAAAAACTAAACTAGTAATAGAGTAGTGGAGTTTAATCCTGAATACACATTTTAGAGTTAAAATCAATAGGGAAATAGAGTAACTTATTACACCTTGGATTTAAGTATATGAAATAACACTTGGGAACTATCCAAGACATTTTAGGAGGAACTGAGGTAAGGAAATGAGAAAAACCATATTTTCTAAGATAATCACTCATAAATTCTTCCTATGAAATGTTGTTATTCATTCAAACAAACTTCTCCTCTTGTTTTTAATAGATTGAATTGGATATTGGTCAGGAGAAATTATTTTTAAATGACCAATAATTCTTTCTATATAAGGTCAAATTTTTGGTGTTGGGGGTCATTTAAAAATATAACTTTAGAAAGTCCTTAACATAAATTGCTCTCAAAATCAATAAATCTAATGCGCCAAACTGAAGGTGAGTCATTTCTCTGTGCATTTATTATCTGGTTTCTGGAATATCCAAGCACATAAATCTTAATCATAAAATTATGCCTGCAAATTTCAATAATCAGTATATATTATTATAAAAATCAATCCAATTGTTGGTAGGATTTATTTTATTCATGTCCTTTATTCATTAAAATATAATCGAAGATTGAATCTTCTTGAATTTCTAACCAAATATTTTACATGAAATCTATTAAAAAAAACTTGTTTTGACAGGTGACAGAAAAGTTGAATATTAAAGCAATTTTAACGTGATGATGTGACTCTAATTGCTTTTAAATCACTGCAAAATTATTCTGGTTGGCTAATTTGTAATCAATTTATTTCTGTCTACTTATATTCTTACCTAGCATCTTGCAGTCTCCAAGAATTTGGCATGCTCCTTTCTTTTACCATCACCTTGTGTGTCATTGGTTTTCACCTCAGTTTTTTCATTTGTCCTCTAACTTTCTGACTATGAAAGCTGCATAAATAAACCATTGTACAGGAATTTCAAGCTCAGAATGAAGATTCAGATGAGAATTCACAAAGAGAGAATGGCCAACAAGCCTAGACTCTTTCCCTAATTCTATTTTTAATATTCTCTTGTATAATTCTCCCAGACTTTTTCTTACAAATCATCTATAACTAATGTTAAATACCATATTAAATACTAATATTATTTTAAATACCATATTCGTTTGCTTATATTTTTGGCTGCTGTTTTTCTATTTTTTTTTTTTTTTTTTTTTTTCCTTGGGCGGTTTTGAATTTTTTTTTTTTTTTCATCTGGTAAGAGCCCTAAAATAACTCTCAATGTTTATTTCACTTAACTTCCAATGGTCTGGTCCTTGGTCTTATCGTTGAGGAAATACTTCCTGCTTTAGATTTTTAAAATCATTTTCCTTAATTTTGTGTTAAATTGTCCTTGACTTAAAATCACTTCCTTTCCTGCCCCTTGGCTCCTTCTTGGAAGTCAAGAAGAAATCACTTCCTTTCCTGCCCCTTGGCTCTTGCTTGGCTCCTTTTGTCACCTCACTTGGGAAGTGCAAGGGGTTGGGGAACTTTGTCCCATAGCCCAGGGAAGCCATGAGGGACTGTGCCCTCAGGAATGGTGCATTCTAGCCCAGATACTACACTTTTCCCAAGTTCTTCATATCCCACATACCAGGAGATTCCCTCAGGTGCCTATACCACCAGGGCCCCAGGTTTCAAGCACAAAACTGGGTGGCCATTTGAGCAGACATCGAGCTAGCTGCAGGAGGTTTTGTTTTGTTTTGTTTTCTCATACCCTAGTGGTGACTGGAATGCCAGTGAGACAGAACCATTGACTGCCCTGGAAATGGGTCTGAAGCCAGGGAGCCAAGTGGTCTAGCTCAGTGGATCCCATCCACTTGGAGCCCAGCAAGCTTAGATCTACTGGCTTGAAATTCTCACTGCCAGCACAACAGGCTGAAGTCAACCTGGGATGCTCCAACTTGGTGTGGGGAGGGACGTCTGCCATGACTGAGGCTTGAGTAGGCAGCTTTCGCTTCACAGTGTAAACAAAGTCACTCAAGTTTGAACTGGGTGGTGCCCACCGCAGCTCAGCAAAGCCGCTGTAGCCAGACAGACTCATTGGATTCCTCCTCTCTAGGCAGGGCATCTCTGAAAGAAAGGCAGCAACCACAGTCAGGGGCTTATAGATAAACCCCCCATTTCCCTGGGACAGAGCACCTGGGGGAAGGGGCAGCTGTGGGTGGAACTTCAGCAGACTTAAACATTCCTGCCTGACAGCTCTGAAGAGAGCAGCAGATCTCCCAGCACAATGCTGGAGTTTTGCTAAAGGACAGACTGCCATCTCAAGTGGGTCCCTGATCTCCATGCCTCTTGACTCTGAGACACCTCCTAGCAGGGGTTGACAGATACCTCATACAGGAGAGCTCCAGCTGGCATCTGGCTGATGCCCCTCTGGAACAAAGCTTCCAGAGGAAGGAACAAGCAGCAATCTTTGCTGTTCCATAACCTCTGCTGGGGATACCCAGGCAAACAGGGTCTGGAGTGGACCTGAAGCAAACTCCAGCAGACCTGCAGCAGAGGGTCCTGACTGTTAGAAGGAAAACTAACAAACAGAGAGGGATAGCATCAATATCAACAAAAAGGATGTTCACACACAAATCCCATCCAAAAGTCACCAACATCAGACACCAAAGGTAGATAAATCCAGGAAGATGAGGAAAAATCAAAGCAAAAAGGCTGAAAATCTCAAAAACCAGAATACCTCTTCTCCAAAGATCACAACTACTCACCAGCAAGGGAACAAAAGTGGATAGAGAATGAGTTTGATGAATTAATTGAAGTAGGCTTCAGAAGGTAGGTAATAACAAATTCGCTAAAGGAGCATGTTCTCACCCAATGCAAGGAAGCTAAGAACATCGAAAAATGTTAGGGGAATTGCTAACTAGAATAACCCATTTAGAGAAGAACATAAATGACCTGATGGAACTGAAAAACAAAGCATGAGAACTTCATGAAGCATACACTAGTATCAAGCTGAATTGATGAAGCAGAAGAAAGGATATAAGAGATTGAAGATCAACTTAATGAAATAAAGCATGACGACAAGATTGGAGAAAAAAGAATGAGAAGGAGCAAACAAAGCCTCCAAGAAATATGAGACTATGTGAAAGAGATCAAATGTTTGACTGATGTACCTGAAAGTGATGGGGAGAATGGAAGCAAGTTGGAAAACACTCATCAAGATATTATGCAGGAGAAATTCCCGAAACCTAGCAAGACAGGCCAACATTCAAATTCAGAAAAAAACGAGAACACCATAAAGATACTCCTCGAGAAAAGCAACACCAAGACACATAATTGTCATATTCACCAAGGTTGAAATGAAGGAGAAAATGTTAAGGGCAGACAGAGAAAAAGGCTGAGTTACCCACAAAGGGAAGTCCATCAGACTAACAGTGTATGTCTCTGCAGAAACCCTATAAGCCAGGGGAGAGTGGGGTCCAATGTTCAACAATCTTAAGAAAAGAATTTTCAACCCATAATTTCATATCCAAACAAACAAACTTCATAAGCAAAGGAAAAATAAAATCCTTTACAGACAGGCAAATGCTGAGAGGCTTTGTAACCACCAGACGTGCCTTAGAACTCCTGAAGGAAGCACTATATATGGAAAGGAAAAAATGTTACCAGCCACTGCAAAAACATACTGAACTGTAAAGACCATCAACACCATGAAGAAACTACATCAACTAACGGGCAAAATAACCAGCTAGCATCATAATGACAGGATTAAATTCACACATAACAATATTAACCTTACATGTAAATGGGCTAAATGCTTCAATTAAAAGACACAGAATGGCAAAATGGATAGAGTCAACAGTCATCAGTGTGCTGTATTCAGGAGACCCATCTCATGTGCAAAGACACAGATAGGCTCAAAATAACAAGATGGAAGAATATTTACCAAGCAAATGGAAAGCAAAAAACAGCACGAATTGCAGTCCTAATCTCTGATTAAAACAGACTTTAAACCAACAAAGATCAAAGGAGACAAAGAAAGGCATTATATAATGGTAAAGGGATCAATGCAACAAGAAGAGCTAACTATCTTAAATATATATGTACCCAATACAGGGGCACCCAGATTTATAAAGCAAGTTTTTAGAGACCTACAAAGAGACTTAGACTCCCACACAATAATTGTGGGAGAATTTGACACCTCAATGTCAATATTAGATCAACAAGACAGGACTTGAACTCATTTCTGGACCAAGCAGACCTAATAGACATCTACAGAACTCTCCACCCCAAATCAACAAAATGTACATTCTTCTCAGCACCACATCACACTTATTTTGAAATTAACCACAAAATTGAAAGTAACACATTCCTCAGCAAATGCGAAAGAATGGAAATCATACCAAATGGTCTCTCAGACCGCAGTGCAATCAAATTAGAACTCAAGATTAAGAAACTCACTTAAAACTGCACAAATACATGGAATCTGAATAACCATCTCCTGAATGACTACTGGGTAAATAACAAAATTAACACAGAAATAAATAAGTTTTTTGAAACCAATGAGAACAATGACGCAATGTACTAGAATCTCTGGGACAGAGCTAAAGCAGTGTTTAGAGGAAAATTTATAGCACTAAATGCCCACATCAGAAAGCTAGAAATATGTCACACTGACAGTCTAGCATCACAATTAAAAAAGCTAGAGAAGCAAGAGTAAACAAGTTCAAAAGCTAGCAGAAGTCAAGAAATAACTAAGATCAGAGCAGAACTGAAGGAGATAGAGACACAAAAAACTCTTCAAAAAATCAATAAATTTAGGAGCTGGTATTTTGAAAAGATTAACCAAATAGACCACTGGAAGACTAATAAAGGAAAAAAGAGAGAAGAATCAAATAGACACAATAAAAAATGATGAAGGGGATATCACTGTTGATCCCACAGAAATACAAACTACCATCAGAGAATACTACTAACACCTCTATGCAAATAAACCAGAAAATCTAGAAAAAATGGATAAATTCCTGGACACATACACCCTACCAAGACTAAATCGGGAGGAAGTCCAATCCCTGAATAGAGCAATAAGTTCTGAAAATGAGGCAGTAATTAATAACCTACCAACCAAAAAAGCCCAGGACCAGGCGTATTCAAGGCCGAATTCTTCCAGAGGTACAAAGAGGTTGTGGTACCATTCCTTCTGAAACTATTCCAAACAGTAGGAAAAGAGAGACTCCTCCCTATTTCATTTTGTGAGGCCAGCATCATTCTGATAACAAAAACTGGCAGAGACACAACAAAAAATGAAAATTTCAGACCAGTATCTCTGATGAGCATCAGTATGAAAATCCTCAATTAAATACTTGAAAACCAAATCCAGCAGCATATCAAAAAAGCATATCCACCACAATCAAGTTGGCTTCATCCCTGGGATACAAGGCTGGTTCAACATATTCAAACCAATAAACATAATACATCACACAAACAAAACCAATGTCAAAAACCACATGATTATCTCAATAGATGCAGAAATGGCCTTCGATAAAATTCAGCACCCCTTCATGCTAAAAACTCTCAATAAACTAGGTATTGATGGAACGTATCTCAAAATAATAAGAGCTATTTATGACAAACTGACAGCCAGTATCACACTTAATGGGCAAAAGCTGGAAGCATTCCCTCTGGAAACTGGCACAAGGATGCTCTCTCTCACCACTCCTGTTGAACATAGTATTGGAAGTTCTGGCTAGGCAAATCAGACAAGTAAAAGAAATAAAGGCTATTCACATGAAAACAGATGAAGTCAAATTGTCTCTGTTTGCAAATGACATGATTGTATATTTAGAAAACCCCATTGTCTCAGCACAAAATCTTCAGAAGCTAATAAGCAACTTCAGCAAAATTTCAGGATGCAAAATCAGTGTGCAAAAATAACAAGCATTCCTATACACCAATAATAGAAAATCAGAGAGCCAAATCATGAGTGAACTCCCATCCACAATTGCTACAAAGAGAATAAAATACCTAGGAATACAACTCACAAGGGATGTGAAGGACCTTTTCAAGGAAACTACTAAACACTGCTCAAGGAAATAAGAGAGGACACAAACAAATGGAAAAACATTCCATGCTCATGGGTAGGAAGAATCAATATCATGAAAATGGTCATACTGCCTGAAGTAATTTATACATTCATTTATATCCCCATCAAGCTAACCTTGACTTTCTTCACAGAATTAGAAAAAACTACTTTAAATTTCATATGGAACCAAAAAAGAGCCTGCATAGCCAAGACAATCCTAAGCAAAAAGAACAAGATGGAGGCATCACCCTACCTGACTTCAAACTATACTATAAGGCTACAGTAACCCAAATAGCAGGGCACTCATACCAAAGCAGTTATGTAGACCAATGGAATAGAACAGAGGCCTCAGAAATCATGGCACACATCCACAACAATCTTATTTTGACAAACCTGACAAAAACAAGCAATGAGGAAAGGATTCCCTATTTAATAAATGACGTTGAAAAACTGGCTAGCCAGATGCAGAAAACTGAACCTGGACCCCCTTCTTACACCTTATATAAAACTTAACTCTGGATGGATTAAAGATTTAAACATAAGACCTAAAACTTTAAAAACCCTAGAAGAAAACCTAGGCAATACCATTCAGGACATAGGCATAGGCAAAGACTTTGTGACTAAAACACCAAAAGCAATGGCAACAAAAGCCAAAATTGAAAAAAAGTGATCCCATTAAACCAAAGAGCTTCTACACAGCAAAGTAACTATCATAAGAGTGAACAGGCAACTGACAGAATGGGAGAAAATGTTTGCAATCTATCCATCTGACAAAGGGCTAATATCCAGAATCTACAAGGAACTTTGCCGTTTCCGACCTGCAGACCCTGGCAGAATGATGGATGAAGGAATGCACTCAGACATAGACAGTCAGTGAATGAGCAGGCTAGGAGACCAGACCACTTACAGACTCTGAGGAGATGCTGTAAAGAGTCAGCAGCTACAGCCCTGACAAGCTTATCCTACGGGCATTTATTCAGCACAGATTTAATTAATGACAAAGGCTTTGAGTCAACACACTGTGGGCTGTTCACATGGTCGCTGCCACCCCTCAGCCCCTCCTGGAAAGAGAGTAGTCCTGAGCTCGTATGATTAAAGGCCAGGTTTCTTGAGACATGAGTAAACAAGCTATTCAGATAAACTCCCCTGCGTTCTTTTGTACCTACTTCTCGTCCTTTCCCCCAGGGTAAGAACTGCTGCCTTCAGCTTGTTCTTCCCTGATGCTTTGCAAAGTCCCCTGCCTTCCAAGAAGGTTTGCGTTTTTCCTACAGTTTCTCCTACCATCCTGACCAATCTATAGAACCTAATAAAATTTACAAGAAAAAAATAACCTCATTAGGTGGGCAAAGGTTACGAACAGACACTTCTCAAAAGAAGATATTTATGTGGCCAACAAACATATGAAAATATGTTCACAATAGCAAAGACTTAGAATCAACCCAAATGCATATCAATGATAGACTGGATAAAGAAAATGTGGCAGATATCCACCATGGAATACTATGCAGCCATAAAAAAGGATGAGTTCATTTCTTTTTCAGGAACATGGGTGATGCTAGAAACCATCATTCTCAGCAAACTAATGCAAGAACAGAATACCAAATACCACACATTCTCACACGTAAGTGGGAGTTGATCAAGGAGAACACATGGACACAGGGAGGGGAACATCACACACCTGGGCCTGGTTGGGGTTTAGGGGAGGAATAGCATTAGGAGAAATACCTAATGTAGATAACAAGTTGATTGGAGCAGCAAACCACCATGGCACATGTATACCTACGTAAAAAACATGCACATTCTGCACATATACCCCAGAACTTAAAGTATAATTTTAAAAAATGTCTTGTGAAAGTTGACTGCCAGTGTAGGCATGGCAAATAGGGACAGAAAAAAAAAAAAAAAGAAAAAAGAAAATGAAGTTTAAATCAAAATAAGAAATATATATTGGAAACACCATACGCTGTGCACAAATTTTTCCAAATATTTGACTGATCTGTGAATTACAAATGTACTAAGCACACTCTTTCTGGAAATAAAATAACTGAAAACAATAAAATAAAATAACTTAAGCTTCTGCCCAAGAGACAGAGTTTTTTCCTTTGAGTATAGCCAAGAAATTGCATGCTAAGACAAATGGACCAACCAAAATCAACAGTCATCATAGAAGAATGTACAAAACAAAATTGAATTTAGAGTCATTTTAACAACATTCATGGTGTACAGAATGAAACTTGGGATAAAAGAACCAGACAAATGTGACCCACAATTAAGGGAAAAAATGGTCAAAGGAAACATCCATTTGGATTATCTCAAGAGATGAAGAGAAAAATGGGATTAAATTAAATATTTTTTCATAATAAATATCCTCAGAAACATAACAATAGAAGGAAATTTTTCAGTCTGATAAAATGTATCTATAAAACTACACTCGGAAAATAGTTAATACTGAAAAATGAACAAATTCCCCATCAGGAAAGCAGGAAAGAGTGGCTGATCATACTACTACTTATCAACATTTTCTGGAGGTAACAGTCATCACAAGAAGATAAGAGAAATAATAAAATGCATAAAGATTAGAGAATAAAAGTAAAACTGTATCCATTTGCAGATAATGGTATTCTTCATATAGACAATCATAAGCAAGCTAGAAAAATGACTAGAACTAATAAATCATTTTTTCAAAATCATGGGATAGGAGGTTCACTCATAAAATTCAATTTTATATACAAGTGTCACAATATTAAAAATAAGTGTTAAGTATTCTGCTTATAACATCACACAATATAATATTCTTAGAAAGATATTTACCCAAAGCCATAAAAGATTTCTGAAAGGGGACATTGGGGATTTAATATAAGTTGGGTAGGGAATACATATATGTTCATTTTACTGTGACCATTAAAACTGTACATAGATCTTACAAGTATGTTTTATAGAAAGAATAAAATAAAGTATTTAGATGACATACTTGGCATATACAAAGTTATTATTCCCTCTAGGTAAAATGCATTTAAGTACTATTTTGAATTAATATTTCATCAGGATTACATTACCACCTTAGTAGGTTCAAAAGTGTGTATCTATATTCCAAGAAAGTTACTTAAATCTGCAACTTTCCACACTCATTTAAAATATTTTATTTCTTTTCTTCCATGTAAATAAGTTAAATAATATCATGTTGCTCAAAACCCTTTAATGGATTTACATTTAATACAGATGAAAATCTGAATTTTTTTATGGCCAACAGTATGTGTTATGCGCCTACATGACCTAGCCTATGCCATCATTCCCTCCAGGCACTCCTCTGATCACCTAGGCCGTATTACCATTCTTTGAAAGGAACAAATATTTTTACACTCTTGTTCCTCTGTCTTCTCAGCCTAGATATCTCTGTTTATAATTATGTTGTCACCCATTTTCAGATCTCCACTCAAATATCACTATCTCAAGGACACCTGCCTTTATCATTCTCTTTAAATGACACCTTCTTGAATGAAATAATGTCTTTTGCAGCAACTTGGATGGAGCTGGAGGCCATCAGTCTAAGTGAAATAACTCAGGAATGGAAAACCACACACTGTATACTGTCACTTATAAGCAAGAGCTAAGCTGTGAGGACACAAACATATACAGAATGATATACTGAACTTCAGGACTTGGTGGGAGAAGGATGGGAGGAGTGTGTGGGATAAAAGACTACATATTGGGTACAGTGTAGACTGCTTGGATGACAGTTGCACTAAATCTCAGAATTCACCACTATAGAATTCATCCATTTAACCAAAAAATACTTGTACCCCAAAAGCTATTAGAATTAATTAATTAATTTTTAAAATGGCACTTTCTCAGTCTCTACTATCTAAATCTTTCCATTTTATATTAAAATTTTAGGGTAATAAAATGTATACCCTAACAAACATTTTTTAAAACATTATCTACTCCCCTAAAAGAAAATAAGCAGAGCTCTGTGGATGCACAGATTGTGTTGTTTGTTGCTACATCTTTAGTTCCTAAGATCTTTAACCTTCATGGTTTACCATCAATAAACAGATTTTGAGAGAATGAGTAAAGGCAGTTTATGTTTTCATAGAATCTGCAATTAATTTTCTTTTTAAAAATGGATTTAAAATCGTTAATCTTAAATCAATTTGAATGCATAGATTAACTCACACTCAGCCCTGTGAAAGACCAAGCATGTATTGCCCTAGATTGCTAGCTCAGTTCAGCTACATGGCATCTCTTTCATGACTTTCATTACTTTCACCCTTAGGCATGTGTGTATGTACACACACACACACACACACACACACAGTTTTTCACAATCTGTCATTAGATTTTACTATGTGCTAAAGCACTATGTGCTTTAACAATAAGAAACACCACCTTTCCCGAAGGAAATATAAACATTAAAAGTTCTTCCTGGCCAGATTCCCTCATTCTAAAAATTATACATTGTGCAATGGAGAATATTCCCTTTGCTATTGGTACAGTACAATTACATGAGATTGCCAATGGTCATCATAATAATATATCAAACTCTGTCTATTTTTCTGAGTAGTTTTATAATTTAGTTAGTTTTTATTGTATTTCATCACAGTTTTGCATTACTGCATAAATTCCTGAAGGTATTTTATACATTAATAGTTATTTCATACCCAAATTTTAATCTTGACTGTAACTTTATTGGGGTTCCTGTGAAAATGGAATTCATCTGTATATTGACATGACTTTGACAGAAAACATACAGTTTCCAAACTTTCTGTAGAGTTCAATCAGTGCCAATTTGGTTTTGGCAAACATTAATAAAAAACAAAGCACTAATGGACACCTTGTCTAGAGTAATATTTGATGTTTATATGGTTTCCTTTATAAAAAGATATCAAACATGCCACAAGTGAAAATCTCATTAACCTTCAAAATATCCCGGTGAGAAAAAGTAGAAGTCAGGCTTTTCTACTCTAATTTCATAGATTTTCCATTCTACCTTACTGGGAAAGAGGTAAAGCTTTTAAATAATGACACACAAAGGTGGAGGGAAAAAAAAAAAAAAAGCTGTCTCTTATTCACAGAAAAATTGTTAAAATCAGAATTGCTCAAAAATTGGATTTAAATTAAATTTTGAAAGGATTCTTTAGAGTACTTTGCACATGAAGGCAAGCATTAATGATTATAAAATTTTTTCAAATGTATTGCAAATTGGTGAAATCTAATATTGGTGAAGAAGCATTTTGCTCAACATTTTAGGTCAAGTATACTCTGGTATGTAGATGCCAGAGAACAAGTCTGTCTCTCTCTCTTTCTCTCTCTCTCTCTCTCTCTCTCTCTCTCTCTCTCTCTCTCTCTCTCTTTCTTTCTTTCTTTCTTGTCTCGCTCTGTCGCCCAGGCTGCAGTGCAGGGGCGCAATCTCCGCTCACTGCAAGCTCCGCCTCTCGGGTTCACGCCATTCTCCTGCCTTAGCCCCCCGTGTAGCTGGGACTACAGGTGCCTGCCACCATGCCCAGCTAATTTTTTGTATTTTTAGTAGAGGCAGGGTTCCTTCATGTTAGCCAGGATGGTCTCGATTTCCTGACCTCGTGATCCACCCTCCTTGGCCTCCCAAAGTGCTGGGATTACAGGCGTGAGCCATTGTGCCTGGCCAATGCACATTTTTAAAGCATATTGCTGCTCCCATAAGTGCCAGTTTCTAGCCTCCTCTCCCTATGACATGAAGTCAGAAGCTAGTATTTTCCTCCCTCCTCTCTAGTGTTTGCTCTTAAATGATGCGGGATATTTTCGGTGCCACTTTGTCAGCCAGAAACCTCCGCAGCAGGAGGCGCCTCTTGCTGGAGTTTCATTCAGGCCCTCTGGGCTTGCTCTACCCACTTGGCCTGGCAGGCTGCATTTGTGTCACACTACTGGCCCTGATCTCACACCTGCTAAGGGCAAGTCAGGAGTACGGGCTGCTTCAGTTTGGCAGACAACTCCAGGCCGGTACAGGTTCTGGCTCCGTGAGAGGCTGTGGATGGACCAGGCTGGACCACAAGCAGCTTCAACCTTGGGTGCTGTTGTCTGGACAAGCAGAACATGATGGTGTCCAAAAACCTCTGAGCCCCTAGAAGTTGTGGTGCTCCAAAGGAGGTGTTAGAACATGTTACAAGTCTGTCTTCGACAGCCCTGAGGTCTGGGCCCCCAAGAAGCATTAAAGCTCATTTGTGTTACAGATCATTTGTTTCTGCTGTCCACACGCTTTGGCAAGTGGGGGCATATCCCAGCTGTTTTGGTCCCATTGCCCATTCTGGTCCATTGCTCCTGGGCTGGCCGCGCCCCACCTGCAGCTTCTCATTGCGTGGGGCGGGAGAGCTGGGATAGGAAGGCTACAGTGTTGCAGCAGCTCCTTTGGCACCAGCTGTTTGGTGGGCCTCCCAGGTTGTTGTCCCACATCGAAGACGAATGAGGTTATGCGTACAATCAAAGAGTGAGCAAGGCAGAGAAGAGTTTTATTGAGCAACAGTACAGCTCTCAGTAGAGAGGGGACCTGAGGTGGGTAGTCCCCACTGAAGGCAGGTAATTCCAAAGTGTGACTAAGTTGGGGCGGGGGTATTTATGGGATCAGAAAGAGGGAGTGTGTGCTGATTGGTCCATCCATGAGCCTGGGAAAAGAACCATTACATTGGATAAAAGGCACCCAGGAAGTTATGACTCTGGTTGGGGTCTTTATCCCATACCAGTAGCTTGGTTTTGAGGCTGTTTTTGGCTTGAAGGTCAGGTTTCACCGGGGACCCACCCCTTTCTGCCTAGAAATTTGTCTGCCTTCTGCCACTGTTGATATTACAGTGATTTTCGATGTGTGGTCCACAGACTAGAAAAACCAATATACCTGGGCACTTGTTACAAAAGCAAAGTTTCAGCCCTTAAACCAGGCCCACGCCATTAGAAACTCTGTCTTTTGAGCTCAAACTAAGGTTTTAGGTTTTTATTCTGATTCATGCTAACATTTGAGAATCACTTTATATGGCTTGCTTTACCATACCTGAAAGTCACTTGCCAGAGGCTTACATTCAAATTATTCAGTTCACAGTGTCCATGGCATTCTATCTGTCACCATGCTTAATGAAACTATTTTACTTATTTCTGAAATCCCTCTAGATATTGTTTAATTGCCTAACCTGGTATTTTTCAAGTGATTCTGTGGCCTGACAGAAAACTGTATTCAAAAGAAGATAAAAATTATCTGTTACTTAGAAAAATAATCTTAATATAAAATACTTTTTTGAATTCATGCAACATAGAGTATTTTTATAGCTTTATGTTTAGTTTTCATTAATGAAAAATGGCAGAAGGAATAAGCAGGATGTAGATAGATTGTAATGGAGAGTAATATGATGGAATAGATTGGACTGGTGTGGTCATAAAGGACCTTTCTAAGGGTGTAATATTTAAACTACGTTTGGAAAAAAGAAGAAACAAGGCATAAAAGAACAGTGGCTAGGATTTTGAGGCTTCAGATACTGCCCATCTGTAGGCCCAGCTTCTTGAAAAAGCATCTTGGGTAAAGCAGGTTAAAAGAGGACAATAGGTGTTCAGCAGAGTGGACAAAGGGAAAGGATGAGAGAGATGCCAGAGAACAAGAAATATACAAACCATATGTGGCTTCCTTCATTGAGAACTGCACATATGAAATGCAGACATATTATATGAATCAATAGTTCTTTCATTTCAATTACTTAATAGTAGTCCATTGGATCAGGGAAATGCAGTTTCTTTATGTAGGGCCTAAAAAGTTAGACACTTATATTTTATTATAAAAAAAGAAATATTTAGTGAGTGGCAAGCACTGGTGTAGCATAATCCATCCATATCTATAAAATATAAAGAAGTTTGCTTGTCCAGTGGTTGATACAGTTTTCAAAGTTCTAATAATGTAATATGACATGAAAGAAAAAATGTTAAATGAAATACAAGATACAAAATTAATTTCACATGCTTATGGCATCAGTTTTTAAAGTACAAATAAAAACACAGCTAGAATCAGTAATAAGTAATAGAAATAGTAATAGTTGTAGAAAAAAACAAACTTTGAAAACAGATAAGACTGGGTTTAGCCTGAGCAGCATCGTTTACAGAATAGGATCTTTTGAAAGTTATTTCCTTTTTTTTTTTTGTTTTATTTATTGTACTTTAAGTTCTAGGGTACATGTGCACAATGTGCAGGTTTGTTAACTATATATACATGTGCCGTGTTGGTGTGCTGCACCCGTTAACTCATCACTTGCAATAGGTATATCTCCTGATGCTATCACTCCCCACTCCCTCCACCCCACAACAGGCCCTGGTGTGTGATGTTCCTCTTCCTGTGTCCAAGTGTTCTCATTGTTCAATTCCCACCTATGAGTGAGAACATGCAGTGTTTGTTTTTTTGTCCTTCTGATAGTTTGCTGAGAATGATGGTTTCCAGCTTCATCCATGTCCCTACAAAGGACATGAACTCATCCTTTTTTATGGCTGCATAGTATTCAATGGTGTATATGTGCCACATTGTCTTAATTCAGTCTCTCATTGATGGACATTTGGGTTGGTTCCAAGTCTTTGCTATTGTGAAGAGTATTGCAATAAACATACTAGTGCATGTGTCTTTATAGCAGCATGATTTATAATCCTTATAATGGGATGGCTGGGTCAAATGGTATTTCTAGTTCTGGATCCTTGAGGAATCGCCACACTGTCTTCCACAATGGTTGAACTAGTTTACAGTCCCACCAACAGTGTAA
>NW_012114364.1:7623582-7636115 GCF_000951035.1 Colobus angolensis palliatus | reverse complement strand
TTTGTCCTTTTGCCTTAGGATTGTCTTGGCAATGCGGGCTCTTTTTTGGTTCCATATGAACTTTAAAGTAGTTTTTTTTCCAATTCTGTGAAGAAAGTCATTGGTATGAAAGTTATTTACTTCTAATGGGCATCAGTTTATTCACCTGAAGAATAGAGGGAAATAATGTATATTTTGCACTGAGGTTTAAAAGTGATAGTGCAACCCAAAGATTATTAGAAAGCAAATACCTTCCAAATAGGTATTAAGATCCTTGATAGAATATCTCAATCCTGCAAATGTAAGTAAGCAAATATATACATGTAGCTGAATTTTCCTATATAAGGGAAATAACCAATCAAAAATACAATGGAAAAATATACAAACCGCATAAGAAGATAGTCTATCATCTAATAAGTACATTAAAGAATAGACTGTGAAGTAACCAAAACATTTAGAAAGTAGAACTATTTTACTACATGTTCTAAGTATGATTCAAATCTTTTAATTGATTAAAATTTTTAATATTTAAGAAACAAGGCCAAGTTAGGAGGTCCATACCTATAATTCCAGCACTTTGGGAGGCTGAGGCAGGCAGATCACTTGAGCCCAGGAGCTCGAGACCAGCCTGGGCAGCATGGCAAAATCTCTGTCTCTACAAGAAAATAAAAAAATTAACCAGGTATGGTGGTATGCCTGTGTTCCCAGCTACGCAGAAGGTGAAGTGGGAAGGATCACTTGAACCCAGGAGGTTTAGGCTGGAGTGAGCCAAAATTGTACCACTGCATTCCAGACTGGGTGACAGAGTGTGACCCTGTCTCAAAAAAATAAATAAAATAAAAATAAAAATGAAATCCTTCAATGAAAGATTTACATGTGAAAAACAAAACAAAACAACAGAAATTTTAAATGTATTTATAAACCTGGGATAGAAATGAATTTCTTAATAAAGACAAATTGGAAAATGAAAGGGGAATGTTAACTTTTATTACACTATGTTTTTTAAATCCATGGGTCAAAAGACAGGATTTTTAAAATAGATTTTAAAATTTCCTTATGGTAGAATTTACTTTTTGATGTGTAGTTTTATGAGTTTTGACAAAGTCAGAGTCATGTAATCACCATCATAATTGAGATAGAGAACAGCTACAACAGCCTCCAGAAATATTCACCTATGCTAGCTACTCCCTTGGCAGTCAGATCTTTCCTCCTCCCCTAACCTCTAGCGACTAATTATCTGTTCTTATAATTTTTCCTTTTCCAGAATCATTCAATATTCATCCTCTGAATCTGGCTCCTTTCATTTAGTTTACCACAGGTACAATTCAGACCTATTTTTCTATGCATCAAGCTTGTTTCTTTCTATTGCTTAATACACAGTAATACATTTTATGGACATAGCATCGTTTCTTTATCCAAACATCATTGAAAGAACATTTGGGTTGTTTCTAGATTTGGGAAATGATGTACTAAACTGCTATATGTATTCACATACAAGGTTTTTAATAAACATGAGTTTTCTTTTCTGTTGAGTAAATATCAAAGGTATAAGATAATTGAGTCATCAAGTAAGTACATGCTTAAAAATTTTAGAAACCACAACAGTATTCCACAGTGGCTGTGTCATTTTGCTTTCTCACAAATAATTACTACAAATAATGCATGACAGTTTCAATTATTCTATAACCATATTAGCACTTGGTATTCTCAGGTTTTTTCTTTCATATAGCCATTTTAATACATTGGCTATATTAAAAATGTAGATGTACAGTGATATCTCATTACAATTTTAATTTGCAATTCCCTAATAACCAATAATGTTTAATATCTGTTTGTGTGTGTAATTGGCATCCATATGCCCTTTTGGTGAAATGTCTTAGTCCTTTTGCCCATTTTGTTTTAACTTACCTTGTTTATGTTCCCTCATTAAGTCTTGAGAATTCACTATATATTCTGAATATAGGTCCTTTATCTGTTATTTTCAAATGTTTTCTTTCAGCTTATGTTTTCTGGTTCTCTTAACACTGTCTTTCAAACACACACACACACACACACACACCTACGCACACACACAATTTAAAAATTTGGATTATCTCCAACTCATCATTAAAAAATGGGTCATACTTTTGATGTTATGTCTGACAAATATTTTCCTAAACTAAAGTCATGTATTTCCTGTCATACACTTCTGGTGGGAATGTCAAATGGCCTAACTATTTTGGAAAACCAGATGACAGTTTCTTAAAAGGTTAAACATATGCTAGTAATATGATCCAACCATTAACCTCTTGGGTACTTTAAAGAGAAATGAAGGCGGGTGCTTATACAAAGGTTTGTCTATGAATGTTCATAGCAGCATTATTTGTAATACCCCAAATGAGAAACAATTTGAATGTACATCAAATGGAAATTGATATACACAGTATCGTATATCCTTATGAAGGAGCAACCCATCAATACCAAGAACAATTTGTCAATACACGTAACAAATGATTCTCAAAATAGTAATGCTGAAAATAATAATCATAAATAATATATAATTTATTACACTTGCCCCGTTGTATGCATAAGTTCTACATCTGTGGATTCAACCAACTGAAGATGAAAAATATTTGGAAAAAGAAAATAAAAAACAATACCATAATATAAAATAATGCAAATATTAAAATACAGGATAATAACTATTTACGTAGCACTTACACTGTATTTGGTATTATAATTAAACTAGAGAGGATTTGAAGTATTCAGGAGGAGGTGCGTAGGATATATTGAAATACTACACTGGTTTATATAAGGGGTTTGAGTATTTACAGATGTTAGTCCCCTTGGGGGTTCTGAAACTAATTACCTGCATATACTAAATGACAACTGTATTCTGTTTATATAATATTCTAGAAAATGTGCACTAATTTATAGTTACAATAAGCAAAGCAGTGTTTCTCTGGGGAAGGGGTAGAGGTGGAAAAGAATCTGGATTAAAAAGTGATACAAGTAAACTTTGAATGTTTTGCATATGTTAATTTTATAATTTGTGGTGATGGGATTATGGGTCCATATATATGTCAAAGCTCATCAACATGTATATTTAAATATGTTGTTTATATTATATCAATTATACCTCAGTGGAACTGTTTAAAAATCAGTCATTTGGCCAGGCATGATGATTCATACCTATAATCCCAGCACTTTGGGAGGCTGAGGCAGGCGGATCACCTTAGGTCAGGAGTTCAAGACCAGCTTGGCCAAGTGTTGAAACCCCATGTCTACTGAAAATATAAAAGTTAGTTGGGTGTGGTGGTGGGCGCCTGCAATCCCAGCTACTTGGGAGGCTGAGGCAGGATAATTGCTTGAACCTGGGAGGCAGAGGTTGCAGTGAACCGAGATAGTGCCATTGCACTCCAGCCAAGACAACAGGAACAAAACTCCGTCTCAAGAAAAAAAAAAAAAAAAAAATCAGACATTTGACAGAAAAAATTCAGCAACAGCAACAATAGCAACTTTTGAGGAAATCTCTAATTAGTAGATTATAAATGCTACAATTTCTGGCCTTTTGACCTACAGATGAGAAAATCATTCAGGGAAGTACAATGATATCTGACCAATTAAGTACCATAACTACAAATCACTGCATTTATCTGTAACTATTGACATCATAATAATTGGGAAGATAATTTGGTATCTAGATTAATAGTTGTTTCTACTACTTATATGTATTTCACAAAAGTTAAAACATGGGCATTTATTTACAATTATTCACAATTTTTACTTCATTTAGAAAGATTATAACATTCCAAAGTTTTGTACATTCATCTATGCAAATTGAATGTGTTCCTCATTTTATCAACTCTAGTCTAAAATACATAAATTTGTGGAAGAGCTAGGGAATGCCTGAAGTGTGAATTTTTATTTCAAACAATACCTGAACCTTGAAGCAGATTCTAGTTTGTGATTAAAAAAAAAAAAAAGCAACAATCAAATGTAATTTTTTTAGTGTGATTTCTCTTGAGAAGATTTTGTCTGATGAATAAAAATCTGTGCATTATTTTTTTCCTGGCCAAAACAAAGATTTAGACAAATTACCTGGGGAAATTTGTGATACATCATGTCAAAATTAATAAAACTATAGACAATCACATTTCCCTGCAAATCTCTTAGGGATGTTTTGTTTTATACTTGTTTGGCTTTCTATTCTATAGCATCTGAATAACTATCAGCATCAAGCTTTAAAAATGAATGTGCTTAATTCATCAGTATGCCTTTAAATGCACTAAATGTTGGTGCTTATTATTGGTTGTTGTTTCCTCCCTAGCAACCAATGAAATAGTTGACTTGCTCATGGAAATCAAATGCCAATTCTTTCTTAGTAGTCAGAGTGTGGTTTGGAGCAAAATCGTTCTTAGAAAAGTAGTATGATATAAATAAGGAGCCCAAGACTTAGACATCTTGTTTTTCTGGATATTCCTTATGTGCTATCAGGGATACCCCAATATACCTTTTCTCCCTATCTTCATTATAAAAAAACTTTCCAGTGGTGAGCAAGGATGTTCACCTCTGATGACGGTAAACCCTTCTTAAGCTTACTTATAAGGGAGTCTCTTCTTCAGAGTCATTTGGCATGAAACTTTGAGTTGTAATATTTTTCTTGTTTTCCCAGCACTATTATTGCATGTGCCTTCATAATTTTATAATATTTCCTTAATTGTTTTTGTCCTTGATTTCTATCTAAACTTCATGTCACCATTTTTTCTTTTATTTCTTGACTACTAAATTGACTTTCCATCTTTTTATTTTGTTTTCAGAGCCCCCGTTTCTTTATTATACAAATATAGCATTATTTCCTTCATTAGTTTTTTTCTCACTGGTTACTGTTTTAAAATGACCATCATTCATTTTCTTTCATTATACATCTTCCCCATGGTCGTTTGTGTTAGAACCAATTATAGCAAGGAAATGGGGAAGAAAGCAGCATTTTCCAAGAATGCATTGTTGCCTTGGTTTTTAATTCACTACTTTTATCTTTTATAAAGAATAAGAGCCAATTTAAGTGATAAAATTTTGAGCATCATTCCCTTTACATACAAAATTTTACGCCCTTAACTTTCACATAGATCTTGTTGTTGTTGTTGTTTTTCAAACTCTTATTCACTTTGAAGCATCCTGCATAGATTTGTAGGTGGTTGTATGTGTTTCAGTAATTTTCATAACAAACAGCCACAAGAGATCAGTGACAAGTTACATGAATAATGTATTTTTTACTCTCACATCTATGGGTTCCTGGGTGTACTTTGCTCCATGTATTTCATTCTGGGGCCAAGGATAGAAAGGTAGGGTCTGCTCAAGGTGTGGGTGTGGTCTCGCAAGACAATGACAAACAATCAGGATGGCAAGCACCTTTAAAGGCTCTGCAGGGATCCCATGCACTTACCAAAGCAAGTCACAGGGGCAAGCCCTGAGTCAAGGAGGGAGGAAGTGCACTTCTCTTAAGGAGAGACCAAAAACTAACATCAATGGAATAAGGAAGTATACTCTTCCCATGGATAGGGACAGGTTAAGTAGTGAGTATTTGCTGAAAAAGAATCTAACCTACCACACCAAGTAGAATGTTTGCAACCTCTTTTCAAAAGTTAAAAGACTAAAAAAGTAAAATAATAACTAGTTCGACATTGGTGCTTCTATGAGAAAGACATATTGATACATTTTCCTGTAAAAAGTAGTTACATACGGAGATTATAATCCATTTTTAAATTACATTTTTGGTTAAGTGGATTTGAAGACTAGCCCGAAAGCAAACCACCGTGAATAGCATTATTTATGTGTTCCAAGTTATGAGAGTTCAGTCTATAAACACTTTTTGTGGGGTGGCCAGCGGGAATTGCATTTCGGAGATAGATTGTATACACTGCTACATTTACTCATGCTTCCCACAAAACATCTAGAATTTTATTTTTAATTGAGATGATGAAAGCTTAGAATAAAATATTAGTTTATCTAGATGTACATTCCCAGAAGGTCTGCATGAAAACATAGGCCACAGCACATACCATTTTCTGATACATTAATAGAAAGTGGGCTCCGACAACTCTGTTTTACTCTTTTGCAAGATTTGAGTATTTATTATAACAAAAAATATATAATAATAACTATATATCTTTTAAGTCTTTCATTTGCCTATTTATATTATATATAGAATTTAACAAAAAAAATTGTAAAATATAGCTTTTAAAAAAAGCTCATGTAGGATAAGAAACTTCATGTTACTACCATAGCCTATAGATTTATACCCATCTCAGAATTCTCTTTCTGAGGCACCAGGTGACCAAAGAGCACGTTTTTCTAAGAGCAAGTCATTGCACTATGAGAAAAACTCTTAAGCAGTGCACACACATATACACACGAGGGCACATGGAGTAAAAGGAATATACAGTGTGTATGAGCTTACCAAATTTCCTTGATATTTAATCAGGATCTAATACCTACCGGAACTAATTCATTTATTGTAAATTCAATTTATCTGTGCTTATTGCTAAGATAATAAAAAAATATAATTTTAAACACTCAAACTCTCAGAAAATCTAAAAGATCTATTTAAATTATAGCTAGTCCTTTCAGATTCTCTAATGGAAGAAGTTTATTGCCACTATAATAAAAAGGATTGTGTTTATTATTGACATATTTATTTACCTTTCTTCAACTAGATTGAACCAATTCTAATGTTGCCATTCCTGACTCAGAAAAATATGTCTAAAATGTCATGCCCTCATTAGTAACCAGACAGATTTTATTACTATTCAATAATTAAACATAAAGTAGAATTTTTTTCTTCATTTTTTCTAAAAAAACAGAAAATGGGATACATGTGCAGAATGTGCAGGTTTATTACATAGATATAAGTGTGTCATGGTGATTTCCTGCTCCTACCAACCCATCCTCTAAGTACCATCCCATGACTCTTCACCTCCCAACAACCCCTGGTGTGTGTTGTTCCCCTCTCTGTGCCCATGTGTTCTCAATGTTCAACTCCCATTTATGAGTGAGAACACATAGTGTTCAGTTTTCTATTCCTGTGTTAATTTGCTGAGGATAATGGCTTCCAGCTTCATCCATTTCCCTGCCAATGAGATTATCTCATTTCTTTTTATGACTGCATAGTATTCCATGGTGTATACGTATCACATTTTCTTTATCCAATCTGTCATTGATGGGCATTTCAGTTGGTTCTATGTCTTTGCTATGGTAAATAGTGCTGCAGTAAACACATATGTGCATATGTGTTGGGGTCCACGTGTTTCCTAAACAAAGGAATGAACACACAAGACAACACAAGACAAGACAAACATGGCGGCCGCCCTGAACGACATGCTCTGCTTTATTTTATACAGTCGTCTGTGGAATGTTACCAAGTCACAAGACACATTGTTGTTTTTCTGACCTTTCCCTGACTTTCTGGATTTTCAAGATGTTTACACATAAATAAGCCCTCAGGGTCTGCTGTTTGCAGCTGGCTCCTATCAGGAACGCCCTGCTTCGTTTGCAAGAGCAGGACTTATCGGGAATGCCCTGCTTCGTTTGCAAGAGCAGGACTTATGGGGAACGTCTCGTTTGCGAGCAGGTAGTCCTCTACACATATGTCTTTATAGTCAAATCATTTGTATTCCTTTGGGTATATACCCACAAATGGGATTACTGTGTCAAATGGTATTTCTGGTTCTAGATTGTTGAGGAATTCCCATACTGTCTTCCACAATGGTTAAACTAACTTACATTCCCACCAACAGTGTAAAAGCTTTCCTATTTCTCCATAGCCTTGCCACCATCTATTGTTTCCTGACTTTTTAATAATCACCATTCTGACTGGTGTGACACGGTATCTCATGTTGGTTTTGATTTGCATTTCTCTGACCAGTAATGTTGAGCTGTTTTTCAGCTTTTTTTTGCCATGTAAATGACTTTTTTTGAGAAGTGTCTGTTCCTATCCTTTGCCCACTTTTTTATGGGGTTGTTTTGTTCTTGTAAATATCTTTAAGTTCCTTGTAAATTTTGGATATTAGACCTTTGTCAGATGGACAGATTGCAAAAATTTTCTCCCATTCTGTAGGTTGCTTGTTCACTGTGCCAATAGTTTCTTTTCTGTGCAGAAGTTCTTCAGTTTAATTAGATCAATTTTGTTATTTTTGGCTTTTGTTGCGATTCCTTTTGGCATTTTTGTCTTGAAGTCTTTGCCCATGCGTATGTCCTGAATGATATTGTCTAGGTTGTTTTTTAGGGTGTTTATGGTTTTAGGTCTTATGCTTAAGTCTTTAGTCCATCTTCAGTTAATTTTTGTATAATGTGTAAGGAAAGTATCCAGTTTCAGTTTTCTGCATATGGCTAGCCAGTTTTCCCAACACCATTTATTAAATAGGGAATTCTTTCCCCATTGCTTGTTTTTGTCAGGTTTGTCAAATTTCAGATGATTGTAGATGTATGATGTTATTTCTCAGGCCTCTGTTCTGTTCCATGGGTCTATATATGTGTTTTGGTATCAGCACCATGCTGTTTTGGTTACTGTAGCATCATAGTATAGTTTGAAGTCAGGTAGTGTGATACCTCCAGCTTTGTTCTTTTTGCTTAGGGTTATCTTGGCTATATGGGTTCTTATTCGGTTCCATATGAAATTTAAAGTAGTTTTTTATAATTCTGTGAAAAATATCAATGGTAGTTTGATAGGAATAGCATCTAATCTATAAATTCCTTTGGGCAGTATGGCCATTTTCATGATATTGGTTCTTCTTATCCATGAGCATGGACTGTTTTTCCATTTGTTTGTGTCCTCTCTTATTTACTTGAGCAGTGGTTTGTAGTTCTCCTTGACGAGGCCCTTCACATCCCTTTTTAGCTGTATTCCTAGGTATTTTATTATCTTTGTGTGATTGTGAATGGGAGGTCATTCATGATTTGGCTCACTGCTTGCTTATTGTTGGTGTAAAGAAATGCTTGTGATTTTTGCACTTTGATTTTGTATCCTGAGACTTTGCTGAAGTTGCTTGTCAGTTCAAGGAGATTTTGGCCTGAGATGATGGCTTTTTGTAAATATAAAATCATGTCATCCATAAACAGAGACAATTTGACTTTCTCTTTTCTTATTTGAATACCCTTTATGTCTTTCTGTTGCCTGATTGCCCTTGCCAGAACTTCCTATACTATGTTGAATAGAAGTGGTGAGAGAGAGCATCCTTGTTGTGTACTGGTTTTCAGAGGGAATGCCTCCAGCTTTTGCCTATTCAATATGATATTGGCTGTGGGTTTGTCATAAACAGTACTTATTATTTTGAGATGTTCCATCAATACCTAGTTTATTGAGAGTTTTTAGCACAAAGGGATGTTGAATTTTATTGAAGGCCTTGTCTGCATCTATTGAGATAATCATGTGGTTTTTGTCCTTGGTTCTGTTTATGTGATGGATTACATTTATTGATTTGCATATGTTGAACCAGCTTTGCAGCCCAGGTATGAAGCCAACTTCATCATGGTGGATACGTTTTAGATGTGTTGCTGGATTCACACCCAGTTTGCCAGCATTATACTGAAGATTTTCACGTTGATGTTGATCAGGAATATTGGCCTGATGTTTTCTTTTATTGGTGTGTCTCCTGTTTTTGGTATCAGGATGATGCTGGCTTCATAAAATGAGTTAGGATGGAGTCTCTCCATTTCAGTTGTTTGGAATAGTTTCAGAAGGAATGGTACCAGCTCTTCTTTGTATTTCTGGTAGAATTCAGTTGTGAATCTCTCTGGTCCTGGGCTTTATTTGGTTGGTAGGCTATTAATTACTGCCTCAATTTCAGAACTTGTTATTGGTCTATTCAGGGATTCAACTTCTTCCTGGTTTACACTTGGTAGGTGTATGTGTCCAGGAATTTATCCATTTGTCCTAGATTTTCTAGTTTATTTTTGTAGAGGTGTTTATAGTATTCTCTGGCGGTAGTTTGTATTTCTGTGGAGTCAGTGGTGATATCCTCTTTATCAATTTTTACTGTGTCTATTTGATTTTTCTCTCTTCTTCTTCTTTATTAGTCTATATAGCAGTCTATCTATTTTGTTATTTTTTTTCAGAAACCAGCTCCTGCGTTTATTGATTTTTGAAGGGTTTTTCATGTCTCTATTACCTTCAATTCTCTTCTTGTATTAGTTATTTCTTGTCTTCTACCAGCTTTTGGATTCGTTTGCACTTGCCTCTCTTGTTCTTTTAATTGTGATGTTAGGGTGTCTATTTGAGATCTTTGTAGCTTTCTGATGTGGCATTTAGTGCTACAAGTTTCCTTCTTAACACTGCTTTAGCTGAGTCCCAGAGATTCTGGTACTTTGTCTCTTTGTTTTCATTGGTTTCAAAGAACTTCTTGATTTCTGCCTTAATTTCATTATTTACCCAAGAATCATTCAGGAGCAGGTTGTTCAATTTCCATGAAATTGTGTTGCTTTGAGTGAGTTTCTTAATCCTGAGTTTTAATTTGATTGTACTGTGGTCTGAGAGACTGTTTGGTATGATTTCAGTTCTTTTGCATTGGCTGAGGAGTGTTTTACTTCCAGTTATGTGGCCAATTTTAGAATAAGTGTCTTGTGGCACTGAGAAGAATGTATATCCTATTGATTTGGGGTAGAGAATTCTATAGACGTCTACTAGGTCCACTTGATCCAGAGCTGAGTTCAAGGACTGAATATCCTTGTTAATTTTCTGTCTCATTGGCCTGTCTAATACTGACATTGGGGTGTTAAAGTCTCCCACTATTATTGTGTGGGAGCCTAAGTTTCTCTGTAAGTCTCTAAGAACTTGTTTTCTGAAACTTGCTGCTCATGTATTGAGTACATAAATAGTTAAAATAGTTAGCTTTTCTTGTTGAATTGTTCCTTTTACCATTATGTAATGCCCTTCTTTGATTTTTGATCTTTGTTGGTGTAAAGACTGATAAGACACTAGGATTGCAACCCCTCCTTTTTTTTACTTTCCTTTTGCTTGGTAACTATTCCTCCATCCCTTTATTTTGAGTTTATGTGTATTTTTGCACATGAGTCTTTTGAATATAGCACACTGATGGGTCTTAACTTCTTATCCAATTTTTCCATCTATGTCTTCTAATTTGGGCATTTAGCCCATTTAAATTTAAGGTTAGTATCATTTTGTGTGTGTTTGATCCTGTCATCATGATGCTATTTGGTTATTTTGCACACTAATTGATGCAGTTTCTTCATAGTGTCATTGGTCTTTATGTTTCGGTGTGTTTTTGTGGTGGCCGGTACTGGTTTTTCCATTCCATATTTAGTGCTTCTTTTAGGAGTTCTTCCCGGGCAGACCTGGTTGTAACTAAATCCCTCAGCTTGTCTGGAGAGGATTTTATTTCTCTGTTGCTTATGATGCTTAGTTTGGCTGGATATGAAATTATGGATTGAAAATTATTTTCTTTAAGAATGTTGAATATTGCCCCCCTCCTCCCCTTCTGGCCTGTAGGATTTCTGCTGAGAGATCTGCTGTTAGTCTGATGGACTTTCTTTCTTTCTCTTGCCTGATTGCCCTGGCCAGAACTTCCAATACTCTGTTGAATAGGAGTGATGAGAGAAGGCATCCTTGTCTTGTGCCCTCTTTTATATACCATGTATATAAAACCAGCAAAAAAGAAAAATGTAGCACTTCAAATTAGTATCGTACTACTGATTATTTTTTCATATAAAATGATAGAAAATAATTTAGATGCATCCCTAAAATGCATTTAGATGCATACCTATATATTCCAGATGCAGTCTGGAATATATAGGAATGAAATATGCTTAAAACATATTTTTCAGATTTTTAATTTGACAAAATATTTTCTACTCTTGGGTAGTCCCTTCTTTTTTCAATTTTAGCTTTCTTAATGTGGCAATATTTTTAGAAGAATACTAATTTATATAAAATTTAGATTTTAAAAATAAATTACCCATTCACCATAAGTAGTATTATGCCATGCATTTTAAAGCTTATTGCACAATTTACAGTTGCTTGTGACTGCCAAGATCATACCACAATTAGGCTTATTTTTAAGTTAGTGATAATAGTCTTCCATTATCATACACAACATGAAACTGCTGATTCCCCAAATACTTAGAAATATAGTACTCCTCACCAACTTTTAAGTTGCTACTTTAATTAGAGCCAAAAAAAAAATACTTTCTGCCAGTTATGTTAATGAGTGACTGCGAGAAATTAATTACCAGCTTCATATTTTAAATATATTCTAGTGAAGGCTTATCGTGCTTTTAGACTTGTGCCAGACATCTGCCCAGCTGGTTCATACCTTAATAAAGTACTACTCCCAGTGGCAGCTGGTGGGGAGTAGACAAATCTGTGTTGTGTGCCCATACACATATACATAAATCCCCTTCCAAGATGTTCCCTTCCCTTTATGTAATCCACCATCTGTGGGACTTCACAGGTTTCAGCATTGCCTTTGATCCCCAGCTTCAAGCTTGTGCTCACGTACATAATCTCATTTTCTACCAAATTCTGCATTAAAATCTCTCTCTCTCTCTCTCTCTCTCTCTCT
>NW_012114364.1:7610027-7618128 GCF_000951035.1 Colobus angolensis palliatus | reverse complement strand
GTTGATGGGTGCAGCACACCAACATGGCACAAGTATACATATGTAACAAACCTGCACGTTATGCACATGTACCCTAGAACTTAAAGTATAATTAAAAAAAAAAAAAAAAAGAAAGGATCAGGGTACTCTTCACTCAGTTTCTCCTATGACAGAAACTTATATTTTGCAATTATAGTACAATATCAAGATCAGGAATTTGTCATTGGTACAAACTGTGTGTATATTTTCATGTCATTTAATATGTGTAAATTGTATAGTCACCATTCAATCAAGGTGAAGAACTAGTTAATCACCAGCAAGATCTTTCTCAAATTGCTTTTTATAGTCACCCTCGTTACCCTTCCTCCCAATATCCTCAATGCATAGTAATGACTAATTTGCCTTTCTTCTCTATAATTTTGTAATTTTGAGAATGTGATTAAAAATATATAATACAGTGTGTGATGTTTTTATATTGGCATTTTTCTTCTCAAAATAATGCCCTTGAGACTCATCCAAGTAATTCTGTTTATCAATAGTTTATTTATTTTTATTGCTGAGTAGTATTACATGATATAGAAGTGCTATAATTTGTTTAAACACTTACCTATGGAGGGATATTTTAGTTGTTTTCAGGTTGGAGATACATGCTACTATGCACATTCACATACAGTTTTTTTCCTGTGGAATTAAGTTTCTATTTCTTGGGATAATGGGCAGAAATGCAGTTTCTGGATCACATGTTGAATATATGTTTAACTGTTTTTTTTTTTGTTTGCTTGTTTGTTTGATTAAAGACAGGGTCTTTCTCTGTTGTCCAGGATGAAGTGAAGTGACATGATATGGCTCACTGCACCCTCAAACTCATGTGCTCAAGCAATCCTTCCACCTCAGCCTCTCAAGTAACTAGTACTGCAGGCACGTGTCACCATGCCTGGGTAATTTTTTTTTTTTAAGTTTTGTAGTGATGGTGTCTCACTATGTTGCCCAGGCTGATCTTGAACTCCTGGCCTCAAGTGATCCTCTTGACTCAGCTTCCCAAAGTGTTGGAATTATCAGTATGAGCCACTCTACCTGGCCTAGTTTTTTTCTTTTGAAATAAATTAACAGATTATTTTTGACAGCTGCTGTAACATTTTACATTCCAACCAGAATTGTATGAGAGATCCAATTTTTCTCCATCTTCACCAGCATTAGGTATTGAACATTGTCACATTAAAGAAACAAAAAAAAAATAGCAGTTTTCAAGTCTTTTTAAAAGGGCTACAAAAAATAACGTAACTTAATTCAGGAGATAAAAGATCTCTACAAAGAAAAGTACAAAACACTGATAAAATAAATCACACGTGACACACAATAAAAGGAAAAACATCCAATGCTCATGGATTACAATAATTGATATTGTGAAAATGACTCTGTGGTCCAAAGCAGTCAACAGATTCACAAGTGCTATAAATATACCAATGCCATTTTAATGAATTAGAAAATAAAATCTTAAAATTTATATGGAACTAAAAAAGAGCCTGAAGAGTCAAAGCAATCCAAAACAAAAAGAACAAACATGAAGGCACCACATTTCCTGACTTCAATTGATACTACAGAGTTATAGAATCCAAAACAGCCTGGTACTGGTACAGAAGTAGACGCATTGACCTATGAAACATAACAGAGAACCCAGAAATAAAGCCAAATACTTAGAACCAACTGATTTTCAACAAAGCAGATGGAAATCTATGCTGGGGAAAGGACACCCTATTCAGTAATGGTGCTGGGAAAATTGGATAGTCACAAATAGAAGAATGAAATGGGAGCATCATCTCTCACCATATACAAAAATTAATGCAAGATGAATAAAAGACTTAAATCTAAGACTTGAAATTTTAAAAATCTCAGAAGAAAACCTCTCCAGGACATTGGCCTAGGCAAATAATTTATGACTAAGACCCCAAAAGTAAATAGAACTAAAACAAAGATAAATAAATGGGACCTAATTAAACTAAAAATTTTCTACAGAGAGGAGACAGAGAAAGGCTGGAGAGAAGCCTCTAGTGGTTATAACACTTACAAGAACACCAAATAGAACAACTATCCAAACAAAAAACACCTTCATTCGAATGAAAATGCGCTTTTGTTTTTGTCTCTTTTTTCTTTCTCTGTTTCTTTCTTTCTTTCTTTCTTTCTTTCTTTCTTTCTTTCTTTCTTTCTTTCTTTCTTTCTTTCTTTCTTTCTTTCTTTCTCTTTCTTTCTATTTCTTTCTCTCTTTCTTTTTTTTTTTTTTTCCCCAAAGTCTCACTCTGTCACCAAACTGGAGTGGAGTAGTGCGATCTTGGCTCACTGCAACCTCAACCGCCCAGGTTCAAGTGATTGTCCTGCTTCAGCCTCCCAAGTAGCTAGGACTACAGGCACACGCCACCACGCCCAGCTAATTTTTGTGTTTTTAGTAGAGATGGGGTTTCATCATGTTGGCCAGGATGGTCTCGAGCTCTTGACCTTGTGATCTGCCCACCTTGGCCTCCCAAAGTGCTGGGATTACAGGTGTGAGTCACCAAGCCTGTCCCACACTATCAGGTTTTATCATATTGAGGGAATAGGCACTGAAGATGGTAGGAAAAGTACTCTTGAATCATGTACATTACTTCTTTTCTATATCCCCTAGCAATGGCCCAGTAGCATGGAGAGAGAATCTATGCACGTGGGTGAGAAAGAACACAGTGACTGGGGACTTTGCATTGTGCTGCCAAACATATCAGAAAGTGATACAAGGAAGAATTCAGTCAGTGCTCACAGAGGGAGCACTTAGATCAGCTTTAGCTAGAAGAGAATTGTTCATTGTCCATCCAGAGTTTGGAACCTGAGTTCTGGCAAGTCCTGCCACTCTAGGCTAAAGTGTTCTGGGTTTCTAAATAAACTTGAAAAGTAGTCTGGGTCACAAAGATTGCAATTGCTGAGCAAGTCCTTTTGTTGCGCTGGACTCAGAGCCAGTGGACTTGGGGTGCCTATAAACGAGTGAGATATTAGGTGGAACAGCCAGGGGGTGCCTGCATCAACCTTTCCTCAATGCCAGGCAGCACAGGTCCTGGCTCCTGGAGAGACCCGTTCCCTCTGAATGAGGAGACAAGAGAAGAGAGTAAAGAGAACTTTGACTTGAAGTGTGGATACCAGATTACCCACAGTAGAATAAGGTACCAGGCAGAGTTCGGAGGACCCTATTCCAGGACCTAGCTCCTGGACAATATTTCTAAATACACCCTGGGTCAGAAGAGAACTAGCTGACTTGAAGGGAGGGACCTGGTCCTGATAGAATTTATCACCTGCTGAATAAAGAGCCCTAGGGTCCCTGAATAATCAGTAGTGGCAACCAGGCAGTATTTGCTGTGGGTCCTGGATGAGACTCAGAGCTATGCTGTCTTAAGGTGTGACCTTAAGCACATCACCAGCATAGCAGCTACAGGAAGAAATGAATTATGCTTGAGGAAATGAGAGAAAAGTATAAAGAGGATATTGTCTTGCAGCTTGGGCACTGGCTTGGCCAAAGTAGGGTAGGGAGTCTTAGGAGTCGTCAGTTTCAAGCCTTGGCTATGGACAGCATTTCTGAACACACTCTGGGCCAGAAGGAAGCCCACTGTCCAGAAGGTGTAGACTCAAGCCTGGCAGCATTCACCAAAAGCTAACTAAAGGAACTTGGGCCTTGAGTGGACATAAGCAGTAGCCAGGCAGTACTTGTCATATGTCTGGGCTGGTGGTGGCCACGAGGAGAGACTCTTCTGCTTAAGAAAAGGGGAAGGGAAAGTGGAAAGAACTTTGTCATGTAGCATGGATGCCAGCTCAGCTGTAGTAGAGTAAAGGACCAAGTAGATTCCAAGGGTTTCTGACTCTAGGCCCTCGCTCCTGGATGGCGTCTTCGAACCAGCCCAGGACCAGAGGAAACTCACTGCCCTTAAGGAAAGGATGATATGCCACTTGCTGATTGTAGAGCCCTTGGGCCTTAAGTGAACATCAGCAGTAGCCAGGCAGTGGTCATTGTGAGCCTTTAGGGAGACCCAGTGCTGTGCTGAATTTAGGACTGACCAACTATAGTTCCAGTAGTATTATCTACAAAGATGCAGTTCTCTAGCTCCGTGAAGCTTAGCACACAGAAAGAGAGACTCCATTAATTTGAGACAAAATAAGGGAAGATAAGAAGAGTCTCTGTCTGGTAATCCAGGCAACTTTCCAAAATCTTATTCCAGACCAACAAGGTAGTTCCTCTACAAGCCTGGAGGATCCACAGCATAACTGGTTTTACAGTGCCTCCTAAAACAGACATGGCTGCAGTGACCAAAGACTTAGATCACAACACTCAAATCCCTGTGAATACATGGAAAAGTCTTCCCAAGAAGGACAGATACAAACAAGTGCAAACTGTGAGTAGTACAACAAATACCTAAATCTTCGATGTTTAAATATTGATAAAAATTCACAGGCATCAACGCTATCCAGAAAACATGACCTCACCAAGCAAAATAAATAAGGCACCAGTGACCAATCTAGGAAAGACGGAGACATGTGACTTTTCAGACAGAGAATTAAAAATAACTGTTTCTAGGAAACACTATGAAATTGAAGATAACACAGAGAAGAAATTTAGTATTCTATCAGAGAAATTTGACAGGGATTGAAATAATTACAAACAAGAAGAAATTCTGGAGCTGAAAAATGCAACTGATATACCGACAATTGTATTAGAGTGACTAAACAGCAGAATTGATAGAGCAGAAGGAAGAATTAGCAAACTTAAAGATAGGCTATTTAAAAATATACAATTGGGGGGCCAGCACGGTGGCTCACGCCTGTAATCCCAGTACTTTGAGAGGCGAAGGCAGGCAGATAACAAGGTCAGGAGTTCGAGACCATCCTGGCCAACATGACAAAACCTCATTTCTACTAAAAGTACAAAAAATTAGTTGGGTATGGTGGTGGGTGCCTGTAATTCCAGCTACTCGGGAGGCTGAGGCAGGAGAATGGTGTGAACCCAGGAAGCAGAGGTTGCAGCCAACGAGATTGTCCCACTCCACTCCACTCCAGCCTGGGCAATAAGGGAGAGAGAAACTCCACCAAAAAAATAAAATAAGATAAAATAAAATAAAATAATAAAATAAAAAGAAAATATATAATCAGAGGTTTAAAAAAAAAGGAAAAAATAAGGTCCAATGATCTATTGCCTACAAGAAACATACTTCACCTATAAAACCACCATAGATCAAAAATAAAGGAATAGAAAAAAATATTCCATGCAAATAGAAACCAAACAATAGAAAATTAAAAAAAGCAATAGTTATATCAGAAAAAAATAGATTTTAAGACAATAACTATAAGAATAAAATATAAAGTAACTCTATAATAATAAAGGGGTCAATTCAGCATGAGCATATAACAATTATAAATATATATGCACACACATCACTGGAGCACCCAGTTATCTCAAGCAAATATTAATAAAGCTAAAGAGAGATGCATCCCGACACAATAATAACTGAAGACTACAACACCCCACTTTCAACATTGGATAGGTCATCCACACAGAAAATTAATACAGAAACTTAATCTGCACTGTAGACCAAATGAGCCCAATAGATATTTTTAAGACATATCACTCAATGGCTGCAGAGTACACATTCTTCACCTTAGCACATAAATCATTCTCAAAGGCAGACCATGTATTAGGCCACAAGATAAGTCTTAAAAATTTCAAAGAATTAAAATTATATCAAATATCCTATCTGACCACAATGGAATAAAATTAGACATCACGTTCTCACACTGCTATAAAGAACTACTTAAGACTGGCTAATTAATGAAGAAAAGAGGTTTAATTAACTCACAGTTCCACAGGCTTAACAGGAAGCCTAAGAGGCCTCAGGAAACATACAATCATGGTGAAAGGTGAGGAGGGAGCCAGCTTGTCTTACCATGGTGGAGCCGGAGTGAGAGAGCAAAGTGGGAATTGCCACACACTTTCAAACACCCAGATCTCCTGAGGATTCACCATCACAAGAACAGCAAGGGGGATGTTTGTCCCCATGATTCAGTCACCTTCCACTAGGCCCCTCCCATGACATGTAGAGATTACAATTCGAGACGGGATTAGGATGGGGTCACAGAACCAAACCATATCACACAACATACCAATAAAAGAAAAAAACGGCATACAGCAAGAGCTGTAATAAAAAAAGTTTATAGCAATAAGCACTACATCAAAAAAGTGGAAAAACTTAAAGAACGTAATGATGCATCTTAAAGAACTAATAAAGGAAGAGCAAATATAATCCCAAATTAGTAGAAGAAAATAAATAATAAATATCAGTGCAGAAATAAGTGAAATTAAAATGAAAAAATACAAAACTTCAATGAAACAGAGAGTCGTTTTGAAAAGACAAACAAAATTAACAAAACTTTAGCCAAACTAAGAATAAAAGAGGATCCAAATAAATAAAATCACAGATGAAAAAGCAGACATTACAACCAATACTGTAGAAATTCAATGGATTGTTAGAGATTAATATGAGCAACTGTACGCCAGTAAATCAGAAAACATGGAAGAAATGAATAAATTTCTAGACACATACAACCTAGCAAGATTTAGCCATGAAGAAATCTAAAACCTGAACAGTGCTGTTACAATTAATGAGATCAAAGAAATAACAAAATTCTCTCAGCGAAAAAAAACCCTAGGGCCAGATGGCTTCACTGCTGAATTTTACTAAATATTTAAAGAACTAATACCAATCCTCCTCAAACTATTCCAGAAAATAGAGGAGAGACAACTTCTAAACTCATTCTGTAAGGCTGATGTTACCCTGATACCGAACCAGAAAAATAAATCAAAAAAGAAAAAAGAAGAACAAAGAAAACTACAGGACAATATATCTGATTAATATTGATGCAAAAGCCTCAATAAAATACTAGAAAAGGCAAAATCATTTAAAATGATTCTTCATCATCACCAAGAGGGATATATCCCAGGGATTAAAGGATGGTTCAACATACACAAATTAATCAACATAATACATCACAGCAACAAAATGAAGGACAAACACATATGATCATTTTAATCAATGCTAGAAAGATATTAGATAAAATTCAGCACCATTATGATAAAAATTCTCAAAAACCTGGGAATAGAAGGAAATTCCTCAAAACAATAAAATCTATATCTAACAGACCCGTAGATAGCACATAATAAATGGGAAATATCTGAAAGTCTTTCCTCTAAGATCTGGAACAGCAAAAGTATGCCCACTTTCGCCACTATTATTCAACAAAGTACTCAAATTCCTAGCTAGATCCATCTGACAAGAAGGAGAAATAAAGGGTCTCCAAATTAGAATGGAAGAAGTCAAGTTATTCTTGTTTGCAGATGATATAATCTCATATTTGGAAAAATCTTAAGACAACACACACACAAAAAAACAATTAGAACTGATAAATGAATTAAGTAAATTTTCAGGATACAAAATTAGCACACACAAGTCAGTAACATTTCAATATGCCAACACTGAGCAATCTGAAAAAGAATTCAAAAAAGTAATCCTATTTTTTTAAATTATACTTTAAGTTCTAGGGTACAAGTGCACAACGTGTAGCTTTGTTACATACGTATACATGTGCCATGTTGGTGTGCTGCATCCATTAACTCATCATGTAAATTAGGTATATCTCCTAATGCTATCCCTCCCCCCTCTCCTCTCCCCACAATAGGATCTGGTGTGTGATGTTCCCCTTCCTGTCCAAGTGATCTCATTGTTCGATTCCCACCTATGAGTGAGAACATGCAGTGTTTGGTTTTCTGTTCTTGCGATAGTTTGCTGAGAATGATGGTTTCCAGCTGCATCCATGTCCCTACAAAGGACACGAACTCATCTATTTTTATGGCTGCATAGTATTCCATGGTGTATATGTGCCACATTTTCTTAATCTAGTCTGTCACTGGTGGACATTTGGGTTGATTTGAAGTCTTTGCTATTGTGAATAGTGCTGCAATAAACATACGAGTGCAGGTGTCTTTATAGCAGCATGATTTACAATCCTTTGGGTATATACCCAGTAACGCGATGGCTGGATCAAATGGTATTTCTAGTTCTAG
>NW_012114364.1:7608061-7608402 GCF_000951035.1 Colobus angolensis palliatus | reverse complement strand
AGCCCACCTGGTCATGGTGGATAAGCTTTTTGACGTGCTGCTGGATTTGGTTTGCCAGTATTTTACTGAGGATTTTTGCGTTGACATTCATCAGGGATATTGGTCTAAAATCCTCTTTTTTGTTGTGTCTCTGCCAGGCTTTGGTATCAGGATGATGCTGGCTTAATAAAATGAGTTAAGGAGGATTCCTTGTTTTTCTATTGATTGGAATAGTTTCGGAAGGAATGGTACCAGCTCCTCTTTGTACCTCTGGGAGAATTCGGCTGTGAATCCGTCTGGTCCTGGACTTTTTTTGGTTGGTAGGCTATTAATTATTGCCTCAATTTCAGAGCCTGCTATTG
>NW_012114364.1:7588067-7607416 GCF_000951035.1 Colobus angolensis palliatus | reverse complement strand
TTTACTTCCAACTATGTGGTCAATTTTGGAATAAGTGCGATGTGGTGCTGAGAAGAATGTATATTCTGTTGATTTGGGGTGGAGAGTTCTGTAGATATCTATTAGGTCCGCTTGGTGCAGAGTTGAGTTCAATTCCTGGATATCCTTGTTAACTTTCTGTCTCATTGATCTGTCTGTAATCCTATTTATAATAGGTACAAATAAAATAAAATACCTAGGGACACACTTAACCAAAGAAGTGAAAGATCTCAACAATGAAAACTATAAAACAATGATGCACGAAATTAAAGAGGACACAAAAATTTGAAAGATATTCCATGTTCATGAGTTGAAAGAATCCAATAATGTTAAAATGTCCATAGTATCGAAAGCAATCTCAGATTCAGTGTGATCTCTATCAAAATACCAATGACATTCTTCAAAGAAATAGAAAAATGTTATATTAAAATTTATACGGAAACCCAATGACATGCTTCAAAGAAATAGAAAAAAGTAATATTAAAATTTGCATGAAAACCCAAAAGACCCAGAACAGTCAAAACAAAACTGGAGGAATCACATTATCCAACTTCAAATTACACTCTAGAGTTATAGTTACAAATATAGCATGGTACTCGCATAAAAACAGTCATATAGATCACTGGAACAGAGTAGAGAACCCAGAAACAAATCCATGCATCAACAGTGAACTCATTTTCAATAAAGCTGCCAGGAACATATATTGGAAAAAGGACTGTCTCTTCAATAAATAGTGCTGGGAAAATTGGACTTACCTATATGCAAAAGAATAAAATTAGACCCGTATCTCTCACCATACACAAAAACCAAATCAAATTGGATTTAATATTTAAACCTAAGATCTCAAACTGAAACTGCTAATGGAAAACTTTGGGGAAACTCTCCAGGACATTGGAATGGGAAAAGATGTTTTGAATAATATCCCAAAAGTGCAAGCAACCAAAGCAAAAATAAACAATGGGGTAACAACAAGTTAAATACTTTCTTCACAGAGAAGGAAAAAACCAACAAAGTGAAGAGAAAAGCGACATAATGGGAGAAAATATTTGCAAACAATTCATCTTACAAGGTATTAATGAACAGAATACATAAGGAGCTCCAGCAACTCAAGAGGAAAAAAAAATCTAATAGTCTGATTGAAAATGTACAAAAGATCTGAATAGACATTTCTCCCAAAAAAGACAAACAAATGGCAAGCAAGTATATGAAAAGGTGCTTAACATCACTGATCATCAGATAAATGCTAATCAAAACTACAATGAAATATAATTTTACCCCAGTTAAAATGGCTTTTATTTGAAAGACATCCAATAGCAAATGCTGGCAATGATGTAGAAAAAAAGGAATGTAAATTAGTATAACCACTATGGAGAACAGTTTAGAGGTTCCTTGAAAAACTAAAAATAGAACTACCATATTATTCAGCAATCTCACTGTTAGGTATACACTCCAAAGAAAGAAAATCTGTATATCAAACAGATAGTTGCACTTTGTTAACTGCGGCACTATTCACGATAGCCAAAGTTTGAATGCAACTTAAGTGTCCATCAACAGATGAATGGTTAAAGAGAATTTAGCACATATATGCAATTGATTACTATTCAGCTATAAAAAATGAGTTTGTGTCATTTGCACTAACCTGGATGCAACTGGGAGTCAATTATATTAAGTGAAATAAGCCACACAGAGAAAGACAAACCACACATTCTCACTTATTTATGGGAGTTAAAAAAATTAAAACAATTTAACTCATGAAACAAACAGTAGAATCATGGTTACCAAAGGCTGAAAAGGATAGTGGGAAGTGGAAATGATGATGATTAGTGAGCACAGAAAATATATTTAAATAGAATGAATAAGATCTAGTATTTGATAGGACAACAGGGTAACTACAGTGAACAATAATTTATTTTACATTTTTAAATAATTACAAAAGTATAATTGGATTGTCTGTCACATAAATAAAAGATAAGTGGTTGAGGTGATGGGTACTTCATTTACCCTGATGTGATTATTACACACTAAATGTCTGTATCAAAATATCTCATGTAACTCATAAATATATACACCTACTATGTACCTACAAAATGTCTTAAGGAAAAAGCTTCTCCACATCTAAAGAAATAAGTAACAGAGTAAATAACCTATAGAATAAGAGAAAATAGTTGTGAATTATACATCAACAAAGGGATAACAGCTAGAATCTACAAGGAACTCAACAAATCATCAAAAAAAAAATAATAATCCCATTAAAACGTGGGCAAAGTACATGAACAGAAATTTCTAAAAAGACGATATACAAGGCACCAACAAGCATATGAAAAAATGCAAAATCTCAGTAACCATCAGAAAAAGGCAAATTAAAACTACAATGAAATACCACCTTACTCCAGCCTGAATGGCCATTATTTTAAAGTCGAACGATTTATTCTGGAGTGGATGTGGTGAAAAAAAATGCTTACATACGGTTAGTGGGAATGTCAATTAGTACATCCTTTATGGAAAACAGAATGGAGATTCTTCAAAGAACTAAAAGTAGATCTACCATTCAATCCAGGAATCCCACTACTGGATATCTAGCCCAAAGCAAAATAAGTTGTTATAGCAAAATGAAACCTTCATATATATGTTTATTGTAGCACAATTCACAATTGGAAAAATATGGTATCAATGTAAGTGCCCATCAACTGATGAGTGGATAAAGAAAATGTAGCACATATACCATGGAATACTATTAAGCCCTAAAGAGGAACGAAAGAATGTCTTTTGCAGCAACTTCAATGGAACTGGAGGCCATTATCCTAAGTGAAGGAACTCAGGAAGGAAAAACCAATTACTGCATGCTCTCACTTATAAGTGGGATCTAAGCTATGGGTATGCAAAGGCAGTATGATGAACACTACAAATTCAGAAACCGGTAGGGTGGGAGGGTGAGGGATAAAAAAGTACCTATTGGGTTTAATGCACAATATTCAGGTGATGTGTACAGTAGAAGTCCAGATTTCACCACTATACAATTCATCCATATAACCAGAAATTATCTGTAGCCCCAAAGCTATTGAAATGTTTTTTAAAGACACATAGACATTTTAAAACCTGAAGCCTACTGAATTTAGGCATTACCATGAAACTTATGATGATGATTCACTAACAAAATTTAAAATGTAGCTCTACTTTTATTTATTTATTTATTTATTTTTTGAGACAAAGTGTCACTCTGTCGTCCAGGCTGGAGGGCAGTGGTGTGATCTCGGCTCATTGCAACCTCCACCTCCCAGGTTCACTCCATCCTCCTGCCTCAGCCTCCCAAGTAGCTGTGACTACAGGTGCCCGACACCATGCCCGACTAACTTTTTGTATCTTTAGTAGAGACGGGGTTTCACCATGTTACCCAGGATGGTCTCGATCTCCTGATCTCGTGATCCGCCCACGTCGGCCTCCCAAAGTGCTGGGATTACAGGCGTGAGCCACCGCGCCCGGCCAGCTGTACTCTTTTAATGACTAAATAAATCATATGCCATTTCATTAAAAAAAATAACATTTTCATTAAGTATATAGTAATAGCTCATCACCATTGAGAAAATATTAATTTGTAAATGAGGCATGCCAAAATATAGATTTGCCTTTCTTTTGTTCTTATATTTTAACTAATCACAACAAAATTTTTGAGTAAGTTATAACCCTGGAGATGTTTTTTGGAAAAAAAATGGCAGGAAATAATCAGTATTGTTATTCTAAAATTTCAAATGTTCTCTTTTACAAACAATAATTTTATTAGAAATGTATTAACACCTACCAACTAGGAAACTGTATTAGTTATAGACAATGTTGAACAAAAGCATAATGGAATAAATGGGTTTTTGACATTGTGAAATGGACATAAATGCCTGTCCAGTACCAAAATGCAGGCTTTTCATCATGCTGATTGTTTAATGTACAGTGTAAGCCTCTATTTCATCTATGTCATGTCTTCCTAATATTCATCATTTTCCAGTTTTCAATTATTTTCTTCAGGATGGCAACTTACTACTGTAATATTAAATTTATCAGAAGCAGTAAATCAAAAGTACCTCATCCATCACTTTGTCTCCTGATTCCATCAGAAAAAAAAAAAAATCTTATTTATGAACACCTGCAGAAGAAGAGATTTTACAACTTCACTTGATAACAATTTAAATATTTAAATGTATTTGCTGTGAAAAGACGTCTTCCTTTGAATCTCTTCAAATGCTAAATGTTTAAAAGAGAGCCAGCTTTATCTTGTTCTCTGTTCAGCTTAAAAGATCTGGCTCAAAGTTTTCATGTGAAGATCGTTAGTTTATTCTCAGATACTCCTGCTGAGTCATCAGAAATTATATGTAAATGAACCCTAATACAGTAACAAAATAAAAACACTTACCATAATTTTATCATTGACTTTAAAATTTTTATTAACAGACTTGGTTTTAGAACAGTTTTAGATTTATAGAAAAATTGAACAGTTACTATTCATACAAAATGTCTCATATACCACTCACACCCAGGTTTTCCTATTATAAATATCTTACGTTAGTATGCTACATTTTTTACAATTAATAAGCCAAGTTTAATTAACTATTATTAAACTGAAGTCTGTATTTCATTCAGATTTCCTTAGCTTTTACTTAATGCCATCTTTCTGTTCTAGGATTTCAGCCAGGATAACACATTATATTTATTTGTCTTATTAGACTCCTCTTGACAGTGAGTTTCTCAGTTTTCTTGTTCTTAATGAACTTAGTTTTTAGAAGTACAAATCTTGTATGTTGTAGGAGCCTCTGTGTTGAAATTTGCCTGATGTTTATCTCATTATTAGACAGCAGTGTTTTGGGAAGGAGAATCACAGGTTTGGATCCCAGTTCTGAAAGACACAATCCTGAATGCCGTAATCCCAAATGATCAAAATCCCTGAAGTCTAAATGTATATACACACACACACATACATATATGTCTACTGGTTCTGTCTCTCTAAAGAACCTTCACTAAAACCTTTTTGGGTATTGGAAATTTGGTATTGGAAAACCTAAATATCATTCCCTCTTACTGTATTTCTTGTAACACAATGGAAGAAATCTGTGAAATTTTTCCCTCACAGAAAGTCTAAGTACAGGGTTACTTAATGGTGAAATATGACGTTTAAAAGATACTTTTTATTGGAGCTGTAAAAACAAAAAAAAATGCTTTAATGTGATTACTAGGCAATAATCAAACTTTCAGATGGACAGCATATACTTACACAATTTGTAGACACAACCACTCTTCAAATACAGTGTAAGTGTTTTGAAGATCATAGAAGTGAAAATTCAGGCAAAAGAATACAAATCTCCTCTGTCAAATTATTCAACCATGTACAACTTCTGACCCTTCATACATAGTGTGTAATGGTTGCTTTCAAATAATTCCCTTTCTCAGAAAATAAAAATAATTTGACAAGCTCAGATACCTTCTGAGTCAGATAGTTGCTAATATTGAGGTGCCACCAGTGTCACAAAATACATTAAATAGTGAACTATTCTTGATTAGGGATTTCACTATTAAAGAAGATAGACTTCTTGTTTTTACCACTAAATCTAACATCGAAAAACAAACGTATCACTTTGGCTAATAGGTTGCACTTTCAAAACTGTCCTCACTGTTTTTTATCAACTTTGTACAATTCATACCTCTGCTGGATCTGAAAATTCTAGAACTCTGATAATTTGTATATTAATGACTGGAAAATGTGAAGCACTTTGCAAAGGCTTATTTAAAGATTTGATGAACTATGCAGAAGGAAATGTATTTCAACTGAATCTGCAAATCATAATGACAAACATCAATTTTGGTACAAAGTTTCTAAAAGTGAATTTCAAGTTATTACTAGTAAAATTTGTTTTGTTAATTTGGCCCAATGCATTTGGCAGAAAATTTAGATGAGTCATGGCCATGCCATAGGGCAGCAATGAGTACTTCACTTGAAAATTTTGTTATTTGTCTGCACTGGCATTCTTTCCAGCTGTTGACATTTCAGGAGCTTTAATGATTTTAAGCCACATTTACCTAAAGGAGTTAATGACATTACTGACTAGTTTGAAAATAATTATGTGCATGGTAGGGAAAGAAGACACTTATACAACAATCTTGTCTTTTGATCACCAGCATTGTTTCTGCCAAATTTGTGGTTTTGTATATGATTGCAGGCAGAATGGATTTCCATGCACCAAAATAAACATAGAAGCATGGCACAGAAAATGGGAAAATTTAATACAGAACATTCATGTCAGGCATATATCAGATAATAGAAGAATTTCCAAAAAAGCAGCACAATGCAGAAAACCATTGTTAACCTATTCTGCAAAGATAGCCATATCCTGAAAGAAAAAAAAAATTATAAAAAACAGCTATTCATCGTGAAGCAAGACTTCAAAATATAATGATCATAAATATCGGGCAGCTTTTATGAACTATCTCTGTGCAACTGCCCATAGATATATCCCTATGATACATTTATTCATATGTCAAATTTTCTTTTTTGTTTTTCTTTTTCTTTTATTTCACCTTTAAAAACTTTTTTCACTAAAGTTGTCAGCATTACAAAGTAAGTGCACACCGTTGCCAACTATAGTGATATGTGCTTATACATTTCTCTTTTTGACCTATTCCTTACACCGTCCATCGAGCCTGTTATACCTGTGACTGCCCTTAGTACACCTGAGTGTTTATGATTGCAAAAATTATATGTGATATTGCCTATTTTATTGTGTAAAGTGGCCTGTGGAGTGTTCTTTTGTGTTTTTTATATGTTTCTAAAATAAATTCCCTCTTAAAAATGTAAATGAATATCTTTAAATAGCTTTAATTTTTTTCCAGAATTATAGTTTTGGGATTTTGATCTTCAGATTTAAAGTAGTTATTGATGTAGTCAGCTTGCTTTCTATATTTTTACATGATTTACAATTTTTTTGAGCTTTTTTGTATCCTTTTATTCTTACCCTCTTTCTGGTTGGAAGAAATTTCCTTGTTTTCTCAGGTTATCAGTTATACTTATATAATATAATGTACATTAGTACATTAATGTGCACATCTATATACATATATATATATATATATGCACACACACATATGTATATATTTCAGTTACTGCCTTAGAATTTTTTATGTATACTGACAATTTTGGTCCACTTCTGGATAATACTATACTGCCTCATGAGTAGTAGAAGTACTTTATGGCAGAGTATTCTCATCCTTTCCTCTCATCCATTATAACATTGTTGTTATTCATTTCACTTTTCCATATACTATAATCACCCAATAGATTATTACTACTTTACAGAGTTATCTGTTAAATAAATTTAGAGTAAGAAAAAAGAAAATGTTTTTAGATTATTATTTATTTCTTCTCTAACATTCTTCATGTCTTTATGTGGACACCAGTTTCTGAAATGTATACTTTTTGTTTTCTGAATATTTTATTTTAAATATTTTTATTTAATATTTAAATATTTTTATTTTAATATTTATTACAGGGCAGGTTTACTAGTGATGAGCTCCCTCCATTTTTACTTGTTTTAGGATGTCTGTATATCCCTTTCACTTTGGGAGGATACTTTTACTGAATTTAAAATTAAACTCGGTGGATTTCCTCTTTAAATTCTTCAAATATTTCACTTTACTCTCATTTTGTTTACATGGCTTCTGAAAATAAGTCTGATATAATTTTTCTCCTTTTTTTATGTTACATAGGTATCTTTTTTTTCTTCTGGCCTCCTGAAAAATTTTAATTTTGTCCTTTTTATAACAATTTGAATATGATATGCCTACATGTAGGTTTTTTGGTATTTATCTTTAGTGTTCTATATGTTTTTTAGGTCTATGGTTTAGTATCTGTCATTTATTTTGGAAAATTATTGGCTGTTTTTACTTCAAATATTCCTTCTGCTTCTTTCTTTTTTGCCACTCTGGTAATCCTATTATGTATATGTAACACTTTTGTAATTATCTCATAGTTCTTAGATATTATGGTCCATTATGAACATTTATTTTTTACTTTCCATGTTTTATATGCACATTTCTCTTTGCATATTGTTACACTGAAAAAAAATATGTCTATTGACGTATCTTCAAGCTCACTGTTTCATTCTCTAGTGGGGTTCAGGCTACTGAAAAGCCCACATTTATTCTTTCTTTCGGTTACAGTGTTGTGTGTGTGTGTGTGTGTGTGTGCGAGTGTTTTCCATTTCTATCACTTTTTAATTCTTTCTTTGAGTTTCCAGCTTGAGTTGCCATCTTTTTCCCTCTTGAGCCCTCAACTTATTAACCGTAGTTTGAATTATTTACATGATAATTTCAAAATTTATGTCATATCTCAGTCTGGTTCTAATGCTTTTCTTTCTTTTCAGATTGTGTTTTTTTCTAGCCTCATATCATGTCTTATAATTAATTTCTTATTTAAGTCAGGTAACAGACACTGAAGTTAATAAGCCATTACCCTGAAAATTTACACTAATATTCATAGGATAAGAAGTGTGTTTAATGTAAGTAGAGCTGTAGGTACCAGTGGCTTCCATTTCCTACAGTATCTTCATTGCTGTTTTGGTTTTGTTTTTTTTCCTTTCCCTTTTGTCTTTAGTTTCTCTATAAACTGTTTCTGAAACACGGTAGGTAGGTATCCTGCAGCTTTTTCAGTTTCAATCCACTGTTACTACACCGTAGACTTACTGACATGGTGGTGAAGTGTGAGAGAGGGAAGCACTCTACAATCTTATGATTAAATTTCAGATTTTTAGTCAGCCTGAGTTTCTGGGTTGTGATTTCACATGTGTTCCATAGTCTTTTATTTTTTCTCCTTAGACAATCCAGGGAGGCTATAAGAGGCTGAAATTAGCAATTGTTTTTCCCCCAATATATTAGGCCCTGGTAAACTAGTATCCTTTAGAGAGCAGGTCTTTGTTCTACAGAAGGCTCTAGGCATAACTCAACTTTGTTGCTTTATTGTCCTCTGCTCATGACATGAGTGATGCTTTCTCATATCTCTGACTTGAGAACAGGATAGGGTTCCTAGAGGTAAAAGTCATGAAAATATGGAGACCTTTCTAAGAGTAGCCCACCAGTAGTTTATCACTTTTTCAAGCTAATCCACACTCAGTCTACAGCATATCAGAATTTTAGTGTTCCTACAAGTTTATGGCTCCAGTGGCATATGCTCTAGGTAAGCTGGTCTCAGTTGTGATTTTTCTCTATGTGTCTATCTGTCCAGGTTTTAGAGTTCCAGTTTATCCTAGGATCTCGTTTCTTTCATGACTCTAAAGGAGACATTGATTTTCAGTTTATTTAGTTTTGTTTTATGACAACTTACAAACTTTAACATGGTGGAACTAAAAAGAGAAGTTGACTCTTAATTTTAATTAACAAAAAATTGGCCCACCTCAGTCCCTCAAATTAGTCATCTTTAGAAATCATTTTTAACTTAATTCCATTTATCCCTTCATTTTTTGATTTTTTTCTTTTATTATTATTATTATTTTTTTTGAAATGGAATCTTGCTATGTTGCCCAGGGTGGTCTCAAACTCCTGGTCTCAAACAATTCTCCTATCTCAGCCTTCTGACTAACTGACTACAGGTGCACACCACCACATAGGGATTCTCCATTAACGTGTTATCATTGTGCTTCCTAATTATAGAAAGAAACTAAAAAATATGATCATTAAGTGTTCTTTCTTCTCTGTATATTTACTTTGATGTTTTTACTTTTACAGTGGGAAGATAAAGGAGCATAGGTTAAAAGCTACTATTTATATGCCCTCCTTTATTTCATTAGTCTACATTTGTCTATGTTGAGCTTATCAAGAAATACAGTATGTTCTTTTAGATGCTTTTTAGTGTTATTACATCTGAAACTAAAAATATTTTATTCCAAGTAATGAATATTTGCTGTGGAAAATAAAAGGTCTCAATTACTTTTCTGGGGAAAAATAATGGTTTTCTTATTTAATGACCCCTTACATACAGGAGTTACTTCCGAGAGTTTACTAGTCATTGGGGTTAATATCCAGGATATAATTATAGTTTAATGTTGATTTCTTTATTTCTATCTGTAGAAACTGCTATTATTCTACTCCTTTCTCCTAAAGTTAAATGTCACACAAATTATGGAATTATAATCTCTATTAAAACAAATAAAGTTAGAATAAAATAACAAATAATATTTTAAAACAGTGTTATTTGTACATTTCTATATAGCAATGGTTATTTATTAAGATCAGAAAACATAGCATAACAGCTTAGATTGTTTAAAACAATGTACAGCTTTCTAATATACTTTCATCTAAAGATTAAGTGGTCCTACCAATAATAGAAAAATAATAAATAGAAATATGTAAGAGATTGTGAGTTTTTAATTTTTTTATCAATTATGTATGAGAATTCAATGCCACTTCAAAGTACAATTCTTGTTCAACAGGAAAATGGTAGGTCTTCAATTAGAAGATTAATTATTTTACAGAAAAATGTAGATTAAGGTAAATATATAGTTTTTGTATCAATATAAATATAGATATTCATCTCATGAGCAAGAATTATTTATTAAATGTTAGCACACTGCTGTCGTTTGAATGTGTACCCTCCAAAATTTATGTGTTAGAAACTAAATCCTCAATGCAAGATTTGAGCAGGGTATGGGGCCTTTTGATATGAGTTTAAGTCATGTTAGCTCCACCCTCATGAATGGATAAATACTGCTATTAAAAGGGCTTGTGGGATCGGGTTCCCCGTTTTCTAATCTGCTATGTGAGTACATAGAATTCATCTGTCTCTTGCTCTTCTGTCTTCTGCTATGTGAGGATGCTGTAATAAGACCCACACCAGAGACCGATGCCTTGATCTTGGACTTCCCAGCTTCTAAAACTGTGAGAGAATAAATCTATGTTGTTTATAAATTACCCAGTATCACTTATTCTGCTATAACAGCACAAAATCTATGAAGACACATGCTAACACTTCTGAATGGGATGACATATTATATTGATATCAATGATAGCTTATATTATTTAAATAGATGAAATAAATTTATTTAATCCTATAAATATATAGGGATATATATGTTTGTGCATATATATACATTTATATATACACATTTATATATTTATATATACACATATGTATGTGTGTGTGTGTGTATATATGTAAACACATCCATCTGAGGGTGAAGAAATTTATCACAAGTCTGATAGGGGTAGCCAATGGTACACACTGTTGATCTTTCAATATTGACTCCCTGGGTGAGTCTATTCTCATGTGTTCCTCACTAGGTTCCATGCAGGAGCTTCTATTGCATAGTTCTTTATGTTATCCACATAGTCACTGGCTTGTAAGTCTCCTCAATTTCGCCCCACCTCAACAGCACTGTACCACAACAGCCTCACAGGTTTTTATGGCCCATTTGAGTCCTAGGTATCACCCCCATACATTCAGCCATTTTGCTGTATAAATTCTCAAGCCCAAGAACAGGGCTCAAATGTTAAAACTATTATCTTTCTGCAGAGAAACCTCCTTACTCTCTTGAGAGTAAAAGTCACCCATGCCTTGAAAGTTCAGAAGACTTTTACTTCCCTCTTCAGTTGCTTTGATGGGGACACAAAGGAACCCCAGGCATGAAAGTATTTTTTGCAAGTCAGGCAGGAGAGTTTTATAGTGCCCTTAAATAAATTTGTGAGAATATATCTTCAAAAAATGTCTTCACTAATTTAATTTCCACCTTTGTTGCATTGCATGTGATTAAAAAGTCACTACTGGTGCCCACCAAGCACAATTTTATTTTTCCCAACAATCACAATTTTAGTGATGCAACTAAATACCTCACATAATAGTTTATTTCTTAAGCTACTTAGCAGAAACACAACATTTAGTTTCTCTTACCAGGGCACAAGTGCAGACATCCTCTACAACTGTGCATAAATAACTCAACGTTCTTAAGTAGTTGGTTCAATTCATATGTATATATTTAGATATATATCATCTCTCTCTATATATATATATCTATATCCATATATCTGAGTTAAATGTGACTACAATGCTGGAGCTCAATCAATCTCACTACAGAGTAGATACACAATGTAATTGGCCAGTAAGTAAACATTTACTGGCAATATTTATAGTTTATATATTGTTTAACAAGTTAAGCAGCACATATAGAGAGAGCTATATTAGTTTTACCCTTCTATACCCTTTCTAAAATTAGTATTCTAGCTTCCAGAACATGGGAAAGCATGCTATCTTTGACCAATGTGGTGTATTGCTACAAAAGGGAGAAAAAAAAGAAAAAGAAAAAGAAAAAACAGTATATTTTGAAAAGCAAGAGGTGCTTACTCTGGAAGAGAAGGGAAACTTAATGAAAATCAAATATGCAAATACCAAAAATACTCTTTACTTTATCAAGAAGGAAATAGTTGATAACTCCATAAAAGACACAGTTAATGCAGTAATAGAGGGAAGGACAGATTATAGTAGGTAGAGGGATAAACATGCACTGAGGCAGTGGAGAGAGTGAATTTAGAATTCTACTTCACCTAGATATTTGAGTATATAAGGCTCTTCTAAATCAGAGTGGAAATATTTAGGCACAGCTTATTTCTCTTTCTTCATATTTTCATTAACTATTTCCCTTTAAACCATTACTTCTATATTTGAATACAGCCTGCCTCATTGTAGTTTTCACAATAAGCTCAGCACATAAAAAAAATAAGTAAGTGAAAAATGGCCTTTAGTGTGAGTTGTAGTTACTTTTAGGCTTCGAGTAATTTATCTGTAAAATATTTTGTCCATTCTCTATTAATTGGAAACTCAGTTATTTTATCTATTTTTTTCCAAGAGCATCATCACTTCATAATGATTTTATGGTTATATCTACTTAGAGGATTTCATTCAGGGTGTCTAAATGGATTGTTTGTGGACTGATTGACAATATTAGAAATATGAATGAGAACTCACTACATTAAGGCTAGGAAATAACCCACTTTCATCAGCTAGTTGAATGTAAAAACATAAATAAGGTATTTTTATTCAAATATGTGAAATGATATCCATTACTAAACTACCTTTGGGTCGTGATAGCTTATTCATTTATTCATGATGTAATCCATCTAAAAATTTGAGCCATTACCACTAGGATTTAATTCCTCTAAACAGAGTTTGTTGATATGGGTTAAATTTCATATTTTAAGCCTGTATTTATTCAAATTTATTAGCATTATTTTTCAAATTGCTCTAACTAGCATTAGAGAGAAAAAAGGAGACTTAACATAGTAAGCTTCTAATTCCTACTAAATTATAGTTTTAATAAATTACATATAAAAGAGACTTAAATATGTTATTTATTACACCAAAATTACTCTACTTAGTTCTAGTTATAAAACAAATATCAGGACTAGAAATAAGAATTGGATGAATAGGCGAACTAATCAGGATAATATTCATTAACTAAATAAATAGGAGTTTTTTAGTTCTTTCTCCAGCCTGAGGAATATGAGTAATCAACCTCTGTTAGATGAAATTTGCATAATTTTGAATTAAAGTCAATCCTTAGAGCAAGTAAATTCTAATTTTGTGTGGAGGCTGATTCTAAAGTCTATACAATAACAGTTATCAAGTATAATTCTGCATTTTTAAATGCATGGTATTTTTGAGGTATATTTTGTGAGTTTTATACATTATCAAGGATTAATTTATTATAATCACTCTATTTGCATGCACATTAAGATAATTAATTTATTTAAATGTGTGAGTCATTGAAATTATACAGTTATCTCATTATGTCTTTATTCTTTGCCCAGGGTTTTATCTTTAGGCATGTATTATTTGCCAGATGAGGAACTTGTTTTGCAAACATATAGCAAACCGCCATTGGTTTATTGACTGCATTATACAAGTTTGCAAATAATACAGGAGGAATGCTGTGGATAACTAAAATATAGAACTAAGACATGTACTTCAAACATAGAATTTAATAGCATACACAATATTACATATTTATTCTTCTGTAACTCTTTTCTCAACATCTTATCAAGTCAATTTAAGGTCATAAGAATAAACATTTGCAATTTCAGAGATCAGAATGAACACATGTAGTTTTAACTTAACACCAAAACAAATACGGCAAACCAAAGGTTAATTAGTACGTTTATTATGTTATAATTTATCAAGTTTATATTTGTTTAGTTGGTTTTTCTGTTATTTCAATAATCTTTAATAATGAAAGTGTAGTTCTTTTAAGAGTGCTAAGAATTCAAGTTCATGATTGTTTAGGGAGTTTCTTGGTTGCACGGTAATTTTTATCCATTAAAAGTCTGTAAATCTGTCAGCAGTTGGACTAAAAGAAATTCTGGTTATTGCTCTTTTGTGGTTGTTGTTTTCGTCTTTCACGAATCACCAAAAGACCTACAGTACTTAGCTTTCTACTTTCTAAGGATTCCATGAAGAGAATACAGAGTTGTGAGAATATTAGTGAGGTCTGAGCTGTAAAACATGCATGCAACAAACATATCTTTCTGGACACAAACACTTTCACAGGTGACTAGTGAATTCTGAGACAAATAGTAAGTACATATTGCCACTGAACTAAAAGACATAAAATAATTTTAAAAACCAACAGCCTGCCAGGCTAAAGTGATTTTTAAAAATTGCACCCTATATTGAGAAGCCACAGCAGTATCTCTACAGCATGCTGAGCATTCTCCTAACAGAATACTGTTTAAGCAGGTGGTGTGGTCATTTTGGGAATTCTATCCAGTCCTGTTACATATAGCATTTGCCAAACAGAGTCTTGAGTTTGTTCAGATATTCATGCCTCCCTAAAGCAGTCCGTGACTGGTATTACAAGTATAATATGAAAAATATATTTTAACAAGCGATACTGGACCTCTAAAAGAAGTTATTTCTAATAGGAAGAATTGAAAAACTATAGAGGACATGGCATTTGACCTGAATGCTGATGAATACATTGTATTTTGATGGAAAAGGATGGATAAAAAGTACTCTTCTTAAAGGAAAGAATATTGACCAAAAAATGATGCAAGGAAAGCCTGGGCCATCACCAGGAAATAATAAATAGTCCAATGTGGCACGATTGCATTGTAAGTCCAAGGAAAATGACTAGAGATGAGACCATTGTTAATTGGCCTTCAATACTTTGTAAAGAAATTTGAATTTTATGTGAAAACATGTTTTAGAAATACAGACCCACTATAAGTTACAAGTGAAGAAGATATTAACTTTGAATCACATCCTAAGGTTAGACTGTATTTTGTAGGCACGGATAAGGTATATATTTGAAATACTCATCTGAAAGTCTTTTTAAATAGTATTCTATTTAGCACTTCTTTGTATTATTGCTATGATATTCCATTCTGTGTATTGTATTCATATAAGTTTTCTTCCATGAAATCAAATTTTAAGATTTAATAATCATTTCTGTAATTGTGTGTGCGTGTGTATATATATATATACACACATACCTATTTTTTCTTCAGTTCAATTTGCCTATAAGACACTGTCATACATAGGAAACAAATTGATTCTGCATACTGGGAAGAATTGTTCTCAATTTATGTTAAGATCCAAACATGCAGTACTCTAATTAAGAGTAAAGCCAGTAAAAATTTGCTGTAAACACAGTGTACAATCAATAAACACCTGCTTACAAGCTAAATAAAGACCAGCTCAAAGGTTTTTACTTGCTGTCCTTATTTCTCCTCTAGAGAGACTAGAATTGACTGAAGGAAATGAGAAAGCTAGACAAACTGATTATATAAGGAAGTCAAATATATAACTTTTTTCTTTTTTCTTTTTTCTTTTTTTTTTTTGAGACAGAGTCTTTCTCTATAGCCCAGGCTGGAGTACAGTGGTGTGATCCCTGCCTCCCGGGTTCAGGCAATTCTCTGCCTTAGTCTCCCGAGTAGCCGGGACTATAGGCATCCGCCACCATGCTGGGCTAATTTTTGTATTTTGGGTAGAGACGGGGTTTCACTATCTTGGCCAGGCTGGTCTTGAACTGCTATCCTCATCATCCGCCCACCTCGGCCTCTCAAAGTGCTGTGATTACAGGTGTGAGCCATCACACAAGGCCTATAATATGTTTAAACCTTGTTTTGCATACAATAGCATGCAAGTTATAAAAAAGAAAAAAAAATACCTGTCTAAAAATCTTACTGTAGCTTATGTTAGCACACATTAGAGTATAAAATCACTCATATTCTCTTAAATTTCTTTTTCCAAATTAAAATAAAATTACAGATATCTTAGCTTCAATATAGCTAAACTATTATCATTTGTGATTAAGGGATATCCTTGATTTCCTTTACTGTAAGTTCAGCTCAGTGCTTTGCACTTTACACACAATCACATGTTTGAAACCTTAATGCAACCAATCATATATCAATTGTAAGTAATTTAGCCTTTCTAAATTCTGTCTATCATATCTATGCCAGATCCAAGTAGAAGAACATGCTATTAAAGAAACTAAATAGGATGCTCTGCCAAAGGAATTATGTCTTGTGTTGCTACAATCCATTTTGACACTGGAGGATATCAAATCTTATTTTTAAAGAATAGTTTCGCTCATCTCTCATTACATAGGTTTGAATAATACTAAAAATACAGCATCAGGCTCATTGTAAGAATTGTGATATGATAATGATTGCTAGATCACTTAAAAAAAACTGCTACTGACAATTCATTTCACTTTTGGAAGAAGTTTATTCAAACTGCATTTGTTGGTCCAGTGCCGAAAGTGATGCTATAAAACAGGAGGGACTCTCCTTCAAAAGAATACTAGTGTTTTTATTATAAATAACAAATGGTTCATGACAGTTATAAACAAATATCTTTAGGAATGATCTTTTAGCTCCAAATCTATGTTAGAAATGCCTATGAACAGTTATCTTTCAATCCTTCAATTATTTCCACAGGCTAGTCTAGAGTTACAAAACTGAGCACATTTGTCTCAAATGAAAAAAATTGCAGCTCTAATAGACTCACAAGTGCCAGACTTTGAATCCATTGCCTCTGCCAAAATCAAATATTTTGGCCGGAGTAGTAATAGATTGTGCTGATAAGAAGCTAGTAAATTATCTAGTGAGGTGATCAGTCTCACAGCACTTGACAGCCACGTCACCCAGATAGATTACCTTTTTACAAAGAAGAACTGTAAGAGCAGAACTATGAAATTCCATGTACATTTCTAATTTTCTTCAGCCTAAAGCATAATTTAGCTTATATCTGTTTCTTCTGCAGAATATTTATATGTAAGGAAATATTTACAAAGTGTTTACAGGTTAAATATTTCAATAGTTCAGTGAGAAACTTCATTAGGCATAAAAACTGTGCTCTTTAACCTGAATGTAAAATAATCAGTTATGTTTACATGCTTATATGCAGCATTGTAGCATATAAATAGTGATTTCACAATCTTGAATAAACAAGTAAATGTATAACTTTACAGTGAGGAATGCTGTCACATGAAGAGAGCAATGTTTTTAATTGGTATTGAGAAACATTAATAGTTTTAGCTCATCAAGTCAGTAAAACTTCTTAATATAGAATAATTATTTTCTTGGACTGTTTTCCTTCAGACTACCTGTCTACATCATTTTTTGTTCTAATATATAATAATAAATTCATGTTGGAAATACAAAATCATAATAAAAGTGCTCAGCACAATTTCATTAAAAACTATTACTTATTCAATAACCTGGGTAGTGTTGCTGACAGATATTTGGCAATATTTATGTGTATGTGTATGTATGTGTGTGTGTGTGTGTGTGTGTACATGCTTTAAATATGAATTATACTATTTTCCATCAAAGAGAATATAGCTCATAACATAAATGTTCTAAATCAAAGTATCTTTCTCAATCATATTGCATCTAGGTGTTTTGGTATGAGGTAGTATTGTGTGGTATGTTTTGTGCTGCATAGTAAAGTTAAAAGTGATACAGGAAAAAACAAAGTATTTTAGGATAGGATGTTTCAGTATAGTGTAAGAGTATCTTACAGTATAGTATGATAGCATAACAGAGTAAAGTAGAACACAGTATAACATTGAAAATAGCATCAAATTTTATTTCTGAATATATGTATCAGCACAAAATTCAGATTATCATAGTTATGCAGTCCTGGGCAGATCACTTAACTATACTGAGTCTCAGTTTTCTTATCTGTAGAATAAGGATTCAAAATAACTCCTACATCACAGATGTTTTGTATGTGAATGGAATATTCTCTGTGTCATGTTTGACACAACACCTGTTGTAATAGACATATAATTAATTGTCCTTTTTTCTATCATTTTTTATCTTCATATAATTGATTGAACTCATATATAATGTACAGAGATCCTTTGTCTGCATTTATGTTGATATTTTTCCAGTTTATGGTTTTTCTTTTAGTGTTTATTATTGTGTTTATTTCTATACAGATAGTTTTAGTTCTGGGTTTGTGTCAGAATTAGAAAGGGTTTTCCTATTCCATTTTATAAAACTATTCTATATTTTCATTTAGCTTTAAATGTTAAACCTTCAATATTAATCCATCTGAGATTTATAAGTTGTGTCAGGTAGGTATAGAGTTTACTTTTTCAAATGTTCAGTCAATTGTTCCAGCCAAAGAAAGGTTAATTTGTATTTCCTCAGAAATCTGAATTGTTATCTTTATCATATGCCACATTTATCTAAAAAACAGATTGTTTTCCTAAACTTTCTCTTCTGCTTTGTTTATACCTTCTTCTCTTCCATAACCAAGCTATCAAAAATACCTATCAATTCTACTTCTAAAATACACTTGGAATTCATGTCATTATTCACTGCCACCATTCTAGTACAGAGAGTACTCTCCTCTCTTAAATTGACTAAAATAGTGTTTTCCTCAGTAGTGTTCCTAATTCCACTCTTGCCTCTCATTTCTATTTTCCACAATGCCTACAGCATGATTTTTTTAAAAAGTCAGATTCTGTGTTTAATTTATTTCAGTGGTATACCATAACAATTGCAAGAAAATCCAAACTCTTTAACATGACTTACAAGACCCTAAGGTTTAATCCCAGACTTCCTCCTTAAATTCGTCTGGCAATATTTTTCTCACCCATCGAAGCATGATTTTTAATGGTTCTTCAAGCAAGCCAACTTTTCATTCACGGTATATGCTTCTCTTGACTCTGGAGCATTCTTTCACGAGACCTTCACTGGGCTCTTTCCTAGTTACATTCCTGGTTTCATTTCAAATGCTCTTCCCTCACTCTTTCCATCAAATCTAAATTAGCATATGCTCTGCATACAAATCATATTGA
>NW_012114364.1:7582181-7587147 GCF_000951035.1 Colobus angolensis palliatus | reverse complement strand
GAAGGTCAGCAGAAGAAATCTACCCTCAATGTAGTGAGTGGATAGCAGTGGGCACCACATAAGGTTTTTTCAAGTACTCAACTTAATCCTCCCCTACACTAGACTTTATAGCTTAGTTTCAATTATGTTGTTTTTCAGACAAGCTAAGCCAGAGGAGCTATCCCTGGGAAAACTGCTCTGCTTTTAAACCTTTCATGGATTTCTCAATGTTTTTCGGTTAAACATTTTTCATTTTTCTTCTATCTCTTAATTTGATAGAGCTAGTCATAAATAATTATGAAAAAATAATGAAAGATTTTGGTAGAGAAAATAGAAATGAGCATGTTGGCTAGTTTAGTCTGATGAAACCATAAATATAGTCCATTTTTTTCAAATTCTGTGAATGTAGATGTAATGAGTATTCATAGACTGTATCACAATTAGTAAACTGTAAATCAAGACCAAACTTGTGTGAAAAATGAAGTGCTACTGGAGAAGGAAGTCTGTAGATGGATGGGAAAAAAAAAGATTCTAAATAGACTGTAAACAGGAAAAGAAACACAGACAAAAAAACAAACAAACAAACAAACAAAAACTGGCAACAAAGCATTTAAAAGTGAGGCCATGTCTCCATTTATTGTCAGAGTTAAGAGGTATGGATATGGAATAAGTACAAGAACTCAAATACATAATGAGAAATATACCTTAAATTGTACAGAGAACATGCGTGGCAGACTAGATATTCTATCATGAATTGAGCTAACAGGAAAAATGAGAATGACGTGTCACTGTGATAGAACCAGTGAGAACCCAAATATAGAAATCCCCTATCAGTTCAGTGACTATGAATTAAGGGAAACATCATCCTTAGCATGGGTTCAATAGGAAGGGAAAGAGCAACACTGATATATACAATAGGATATATATGTATACAGTCATGTGACACATAACATTTTGGTCAACAATGCACTGTATATATAATGATGGTCCCATTGGATTGTAATGTAATGTAACTGCCATAGGATTATAATTTTTTGTTGAAATAAAAAATTTCTATCACCTGGTAGTGTCGTAGTCGACCTAGCATTATGTTATAACACATCACTCGTGTTTGTGATAATGCTGGTGTAAACAAGCCTACTGTTTTGCCAGTCATAGAAAAGTATAATGTATACAAATATGTGCAGTAACATATACTTTATAACAAATGACTTATGATATTAGTGAATGTATTTATACTGGTACTTACTACACTATACTTTTATCTCAATTTTAGAGTGTACTCCTATTAATAAAAAAAGTTAACTCTAAAGCAATCTCAAGCAGGATGCTCATGAGATATTTCAGAAGAAGGCCTTGTTATTATAGGAGATGACAACTGCATGTGTGTTTTTGCCCCGATGACTTTCCAGTGGGACAAGATGTGGAGGTGGAAGAGAATGATATTGATAATCCTGATCCATTGTAGGACTAGGCTAATGTGTGTGTTTGTGTCTTACTTTTTAGCAAAAAATGTTTAGAAATAAAATAAAATAAAACATTTCAAAAACAGAAAAAGTCTTATAGAATGAGGTAAAAATATTTTTGTACATTTGTGCAATGTGTTTGTGTTTTAAGCTAAGTATTACTACAGAAGAGTCAAAAAATTAAAATCTAAAAGTTTATAAATTAAAATAGTAATAGTGAGCTAAGATTAATTTATAGAAAAAATAAAATTTTATAAATTAATTTCTATGTATCCTAAGTGCACAATGTTTATAAAGTCTACAATACTGTACAGTAATGTCCTAGGCCTTCGTATTCACTCACCTCTCAATCACTAAGAGCAAATTTGGGTCCTCCTGCAAGCTCAATTCATGGCTAATGACCTCTACATATGTATAATTTCTTTAAATCTTTTATGCAGTACTACAACAGTACCTTTTCCATGTTTAGATATGTTTACATACACAAATACTGATTACTGTGTTATAATTGCCTATGGTATTCAGTAGAGTAACATGCTGTACAGGTTTGTAGCTTAGAAACAAGTAGCTATACTATATAGCCTAAGTGTGTAAAAGGATATACAAATTAGTTTTGTGAAAGTACACTATACAATGTACACAAAACAATGAAGTTGACTAAGGCTGCATTTCGTAAAATGTATTCCTTTTGTTAAGTGATTCTTGCCTCTGTGTGTGTGGGTGTGTGTATGTGTGTGTATGTGTGTGTGTGTGTGTAGGTATGTATATAGGTCTATATTTCTTTGTGAGTGTGTGTATACACAAAGAAATTTATTATAAAGAATTGGCTCAGAAGTCCCCAGGAAAGCTGGTGGTACAATTTCATTCTGAGTCCAAAGGCATAAGAACCAGGAATACTGATGGTGTAAATGTCAGTCCAAGGATAGGAGAAGAATTGAGGTTCCAGCTTAAACACTCAGACAGACGAGTGAATTCGAATTTCCAGCTTAAACACTCAGACAGAAGAGTGAATTTGCTTGTCCTCTCCCTTTTTTCTATTCAAGCCCTCAACAAATTGGTGAGTGCCCACTCACACTGGGGAGAGCCATCTGATTTACCAAGTCTACTGAATGAAATGCTAATCTCATCTTCTCATCTGGAAGCACCCTCATAGACATACTCACAAATAATATTTAACCAAATATCTGTACACCCAGTTACCTAATCAAGTTGACACACAATGTTAATGATTACAGCTATTACAAGACCAAAGACAGATTCTCAAAATTCTGGATCTGAAGACTTCTGAGGTTTGGCCCACCCTCAGTCTGAGCCAGCATGCACACCTCCTGAAAATAGGCTGGCCTTAGGTTAAAATATTCTTTGGCATGCCCACCAATCATGCCACCCTATCTTTCGTCCCCATCCCCCATACCTTGTTCTTTCCAGCATTGTTTACTCATCTCTGTGAAAGAAAACCCCTTTCTGCCTAACTCTTGAGATGCTTGGAAGACCTTTTAGTTAGAGCATTCGCCCTATTGTAAATAATCCCTTTCTCTCCTTGCAATAATCCTTTCAAATAAAAGTTTATCTCTACCAGTCTAGGTTTGTTGCTCATTTCATGAGAAATTCCTCAAATATTTATTGTAAATATGACTACTAGCAGGATTCTTATTGCCATAACTTTTAATGTGCATTCTGAAATCCTTTATCATTCTGGCATTATTGTCATATACATTGGCACCTCAGCCAAAATAATCCTTCGGTTCTGCAAATAGTGCAAAATAAATACCTATACATTTTTCCTTAATGATCCTTACCCACACACAATGACCCTTTATGTGGTAGGTTTTGAATGCTTCAAAATTTATAAATTACTAAAAGCATTTGGCATATATTGGCCATCAATTTGCTTTTATGCATTTTTATTCCATATAACCTAAGTAGTTTAAGACTCAGGGCTAAAATCCCTAGCTATAGGTGTATTAGTCAAGCAATTAGTTATTTAAGAAAAAAAGCAAAGAACTATATCTCATCAAAATAACATTTCAATTATCTACAGCCTTTGCCTTTTCCCATTATTTATATTCACGTGATAATGTCTTGCTTTATTAGCAAAAAAGTCAAGCCACAGCATTGTCTTTAAAAGAAATGGCTTAGAAGAATATTTTTAAGCTAAGGAAAAGTTCACAATACTTTAAATATATTAAAAGTGTATAAAATAAATGAAATGGAAAGAATGGTTACAGTGAGTATATAAATAAATATGTTCAGTGTGATTACAGTTCTGTGCATATATATAAACATGAATATATAAATAAGAGGAAATTAACAGTGGTTGTTTCTATGAAGTAGAATTTTACATCAAGCTTATCCAACCCATGGCCTGTGGGACACATGAGTCCCAGGATGGCTTTGAATGTGACCCAACACAAGTTTGTAAACTTTCTTAAAACATCATGAGATTTCTTTTTCTTTTTTAGCTCATCAGTGTTAGTGTATTTTATGCGTGGCCCAAAACAATTCTTCTTCTTCCAATGTGGTCTAGGGAAGCCAAAAGTTTAGACATCCATGTTTTACAAATTCATGTGTTCTTTGCATTGTTCCATGTGTCTCTAATTTTCTTCAATTAATATATTCTTAGTCTTTAAAACTCTAAAAGAAATGCTATTATTCATTTTAAAACTAATCTCTAAAATGTTCTTTTTATAAGATAATTTATTTCAATCATTTTTAGTCTGTCTCATGTAATTTTAATGCAACTTGTCTCATAGTGACATAGAAAAATGATCTATAGAGTGTTTCCAAACATCATTAATCTCTTTTATAGGAGGTAGGTGGTAAAACTTTAATAGAAGTTTAGTTGGAGGGTTAAATGAGGGAAGAAATAATATTGATGTAGTCATTAAAATATTTCCATGGGATTTTGGAAACCACCTTCTTGACCAAATAGAAAAAAGTGTATTGGCAGTCTTTGGGATATTCTACTCAGTTATGTGTGTGTATATTTATATGCATGTATATAATTGATTAATATTTAATATCATCCGGGCACAGTGGCTCATGCCTGTAATCTCAGAACTTTAGGAGGCTTAGGTGGACAGATCACTTTAAGTCAGGAGTGTGAGACCAGCCTGGCCAACATGGTGAAACTCCATCTCTACCAAAAATACAAAAAAAAAAAAAAAGAAAACTTAGCTGGACATGGTGGCACATGCCTGTAATCCCAGCTGCTTGGGAGGTTGAGGTAGAAGAATCAATTGAACCCGGGAGGCAGAGGTTGCAGTGAGCAGAAATTGTGTCATTGCACTACAGCTTGGGTGACAGAGCAAGACCCCAATACTAAAATTTAATATTATATATTATGCATATATATTTTATATATACATTTATTATATCTAACACAAAATTATACTTTCTATGGAGGAAAAAAAAATTATGAAAGAACTGTTGCTAGGCCAGGCATGGCGACTCATGCCTGTAATCCCAGCACTTTGGGAGGCCGAGGCAGACGGATCACAAGGTGAGGAGATTGAGACCAT
>NW_012114364.1:7578809-7581286 GCF_000951035.1 Colobus angolensis palliatus | reverse complement strand
TTTTTTTATGGCTGCATAGTATTCCATGGTGTATATATGCCACATTTTCTTTATCCAGTCTACCATTGATGGGCATTTGGGTTGGTTCCAAGTCTTTGCTATTGTAAATAGTGCTGCAATAATCATATGTGTGCATGTGTCTTTATAAAAGAATGATTTATAATCCCTAGGGTATACACCCAACAATGGAATTGCTGGGTCATATGGTATTTCTGGTTCTAGAACCTTGAGGAATTGCCACACTGTCTTCCACAATGGTTGAACTAATTTACACTCCCGCAGTAGAGAAGTAAATGGTTGGACTGTCCCAAACATGGCTGTCCCAGACTAGCCAATAATTCTGAATCATGAGAAATAAAGAAACTCTGACCTTAGGAAGGGAGAAGGAAGCTTCAGGGTCTTCCACTAGTGGCATAGACCAGGACACAATAAATCATACACTGACTATTTGGAAATGCCAGTATGGATTAGACAAAGAATGCCACAGACTTAAGAATGTCATTAAGGCCAACGGCAGATCAAAATTTTTCTAGGTCATAAAGCTTATACAAATTACAGGCAGAAATCTCTTCAAGAAAAATAAAATGTTAGAAGTTATGAGTACCAACTTAGACTAAAGTGCATGTTTATTTAGAACATGAAAAACAAATTTCAAAAAATTATATTTTTTAAACAGCTGACAATCACTACTATAAATATTCAAAAATGAAATGCATTTTATTGATTAGCTCTCTTGTTCAATCTTTAAAATAAATTTTTGGTTTTTGTTTCTGGTTATATATTCTGTTATATATACATATTTTCCCTGTATGAAAATTATTTTGTAGTATGATTTGCTGTACCGAGAAGAGTTAGAAAATTGAGTCTTTCTCTAGAGTTATGTATCAAAATTTGTTTTTTGTCATTGATAGTTTAGAAAAGTTTGTATAGTCTTCAAAATTTTTATTGGTAGTATGTATATTTTTAAGGTTAGAGTTGTCCCTTCATATATATGGAGGATTGGTTCCAGGATGCCCATAGGCACCCAAATCTATGGATACTCAAGTCTCTTACGTAAAGTAGCATAATATTTAAATATTAAGCTAAAGGGAAAAATCAAGCTGGGAACTGCTTAGGGCAAATTTGTCTCCCATTCTTTTCAAAGTCATCTCTCTGCTCACTGAGATGAATGCATATCTGATTGCCTCCTTTAAAAAGGCTAATCAGAAACTCAAGAAAATGCAATTTTCTTTCATCTACCTGTGACCTGGAAGCCCCCTCCCTGCCTTGAGTTGTCCCAACTTTCCTGACAAAACCAATGTACATATTACACATATTGATTGATATCTCATGTCTCCCTAAAATGTAAAAAAACCAAGCTGTGTCCCAGCCACCTTGGGCACATATCCTCAGGACCTCCTGAGACTGTGTCAAGGGCGTGTGTCCTTCACTTTGGAAAAACAGACTTTCTAAATTAACTTAAACCTGTCTCAGATATTTGGGGTTCACATGAGGAATAATGTGACATCAATTTTTTTTTTGCAAGATTGAATGATTTATTGTTTTTTCTTCTTTATTAAATGTATCTCTAATATTTCTATGTATTTAAATACTAAAGAATAAAAATTCTTTAGTAATTATTACTTTAGTAATTATTATTCTTTAGTAATTATTCTACTTTTTTAAGTTGGCACTGTGATTGTTTTCTGATGTTAATTTATTTGTACAGCTTTTAATATATTATTCACATATTCTAAAAGGTATCTATGGTAAGTATATAGGTCAACAGTTTTTTAATTAGTTTATAGGGTTATGTAACCACTAGCATAACCTCATTTTAGAACATTTTTCCATCATCCTCAAAATTTTCCCCCACCCCACGTGCAAACAATTCCCACCTAGGCCCCAACTGAATTGTACTATAGTCTGTTGTGTCTGGCTTATTTCACTTGACTTGTGGTTTTTGAGATATATCCATGTTGTAGCATACACATTTATTTGTTTTAATTCATTTTTACTGGTGAATAGTATTCGATTATATGCATATGCTACATTTTGTTTATGCATCAGTCAAAGGATACTGCAACTTCTTTAATAACGTCATTTTATTTGATGTTGTTTTGTTATTACACTGGTGAGGAAAAAAATCACCAATTCCTGCATAAAACCACTGTCATTGTGGAGTTTGCACATTCTCCCCATGGCTGTATAAGTTTTTTCCAGGTACTCCAGTTTTCTCTCATATCCCAAAGATATTCATGTTAGACTTATTAGTGTGTCAAAATGGTCCCAGTGTGAGTATGGGGTCATGTGTCAGTATGCCCTATGATAGGATGGCATCCTATCCAGGGCTGGTTTCCACCTTGTGCCTTGAGCTGCGTTAGGTTTTGGCCACCCATGACCCAGAAGTGCAATAATTGGGTTAATAAGTATCTTACTGGCTTTTATCTATCTTTCTTAAATGTATATATAGCTCACATTTATTTCAATATTTAATA
>NW_012114364.1:7575901-7578759 GCF_000951035.1 Colobus angolensis palliatus | reverse complement strand
AACAGTTTTTTAATTAGTTTATAGGGTTATGTAACCACTAGCATAACCTCATTTTAGAACATTTTTCCATCATCCTCAAAATTTTCCCCCACCCCACGTGCAAACAATTCCCACCTAGGCCCCAACTGAATTGTACTATAGTCTGTTGTGTCTGGCTTATTTCACTTGACTTGTGGTTTTTGAGATATATCCATGTTGTAGCATACACATTTATTTGTTTTAATTCATTTTTACTGGTGAATAGTATTCGATTATATGCATATGCTACATTTTGTTTATGCATCAGTCAAAGGATACTGCAACTTCTTTAATAACGTCATTTTATTTGATGTTGTTTTGTTATTACACTGGTGAGGAAAAAAATCACCAATTCCTGCATAAAACCACTGTCATTGTGGAGTTTGCACATTCTCCCCATGGCTGTATAAGTTTTTTCCAGGTACTCCAGTTTTCTCTCATATCCCAAAGATATTCATGTTAGACTTATTAGTGTGTCAAAATGGTCCCAGTGTGAGTATGGGGTCATGTGTCAGTATGCCCTATGATAGGATGGCATCCTATCCAGGGCTGGTTTCCACCTTGTGCCTTGAGCTGCGTTAGGTTTTGGCCACCCATGACCCAGAAGTGCAATAATTGGGTTAATAAGTATCTTACTGGCTTTTATCTATCTTTCTTAAATGTATATATAGCTCACATTTATTTCAATATTTAATATGAGAAAGGTTTTGATCCATATTTAGAAGTACCATGATGCTTTTGTGACCAGAGCAATGACATAGGAAATTAACACTCTTCTTTATATTGATTAGCCTGTGGTAAAATTGGTTTTGTTATACATAATTTCACTTAAAGTCACAGTTTCTAATAACCTGTTGATGATGTTAAGGAAAGACTTACTGTATTTGAAATTGTTCAATTTTTTAGCTCTTACAAATAATGCTTCTTTGAGCATTCACATACAAACCTTTAAGAGGACATATGTGTTCATTTATCTTAGGTAGATTCCTAAAAGTAGAATTAATAGTAAGTCAAGTAAGACCATTCTAGCAGTGGAAGCAATACTTCTGGTTTTCATAGACTGTGTGTCTAGTTAGACCTGGCATGCTACCAGAGCAGAGACAGTGGACAAAACTCCAAGCAAGAACACAATGCACTTCAATCTCTTCTCACTTGCAGCTCAATAGTCTTCATGAATTAACACTTCTTAGCTTGTTCAGTGTTACTGGTCAATTTCCAGAGTATTGAAATTATTGATTTGACAGTTTTGTCCAACTTTATGGTTGCTTTTGGGGGAATGCATTTATTGACTTTCTCATTCTATCATGTTAGAAATGAATCTCCAAAATTTATTTTTGAACTTTATTTATGTGGCAATATGTAAGAGAACTTCATATATATTGCAATATGTAAATATTGCATTGTCTTTAAGATCATTTTGATACTTAAGATAATGAAGGGAGCTTATTTTGCTTTGTTTTTGTACACACATGTATAATAATAGATGAAAATTGTAACCAATTATATATTTGTTTATTAAAATAAATAAGTTTAAAATGTATGCAAATGCCAATGCCATGCTGTTTTGGTCTTTATAGCTTTGTAATACATTTTGAAATCTGGTGATGTGATACTTCCAGCTTTGTTCTCTTTGGCCAAGATTTTTTGGCTTCTGGGTCTTTAGTGGCTTCATACAAATTTTTTGATTTTTTTTCTACTTCTGTGAAGAATTTTGACAGAGATTGCCTTGAATCTTTACATCACTTTGGGTAGTATGGACATTTTAACAATATAAATTCTTGTAATCCATGAACACAGCATATTTTTCCACTTCTTGTGTCATCTTTATTTTCTTTCCTCAGTATTTTATAGATTTTAGTATACAAATCTTTCACAGGTCTAAATTTCACCTTGATTAAATTTACTCAATTTTTTTTTTTTTTGCTATTATAAATGAGATTGTTAGCCTAATTTATTTTACAAGTAGTTCATAGTGTACTGTAGTTCACGCAGTAGTTCGTAGAAACACTAGTGATTTTTTATTTTTGTACATTGATTTATTATCCTGCAACTTTACTAAATTTGCTTATCAGTTCTAACAGATTTTTGATGGAATCTTTAGGTTTGTCTACATTTAAGATTTTGTCATCAGCAAACAGAGACAATTTCACTATTTTTTCATATCTGGATAACTTTTATTTATTTATTTGCTTATTTATTTGCCTGATTAGTTTGTCTAGGATTCCCAGGACTGTGTCGAACAGAACTCTTGTGAGTGGGCATCCTTGTCTTGTGGGTATGTAGACCTTGGAGGAAATGCCTTTAATTTTTCACCATTGAGTAGGATGTTAGCTGTGGGCTTTTCATACATGGCTCTTATTGTGTTAAGAAACATTCCTTCCATACCTAATTTATTGGGTATTAATTTACTTATTTATTTATTTTGAGATGGAGTCTTACTCTGCTGCCCAGGCTGGAGTGCAGTGGTGCCATCTTGGCTCACTGCAACCTCTGCCTCCCAGGTTCAAGTGATTCACCCCACTTACTTCCCAAGTAGCTGGGACTAAACGTGTGCCACCACACCCAGCTCATTTTTGTATTTTTAGTAGAGACGGCGTTTCACCATGTTGGCCAAGCTGGCCTTAAACTCTCAACCTCAGGTGATCTGCCTGCCTCAGTCTTCCAAAGTGCTGAGATTACAGGTGTGAGTCACTGCACTCAGCCTTAATTTGTTGGAGTTTTATCATGAAAGGATGTTGAATTTTGTCATATGCTTTTCTGCATCTACTGAGATGATCATATGGGTTGTGCCTTTGTTTTCTTAACATGGTGAATTACATTTATTGATTTGCATATATTGA
>NW_012114364.1:7550712-7575346 GCF_000951035.1 Colobus angolensis palliatus | reverse complement strand
TTCTTAATTTCATTGATCTTTCATTTTTCTCATCTCTATTTTATTTATTTTGCTCTGATCTTTGTATTTCTTTCCTTATGCTAACTTTAAAAACAGCATGGTATTGGCATAAAGACAGACACATAGACCAATGGAACTGGATAAAGAACCCAGAATTAAGTTGGCCGATTTACAGTCAGTTGATTTTTTGACACACGAGCCAAGAGCACACAATGGGTAAAGGATAGTCTATTCAATGAATGGTGTTGGAAAAATTGGATATTTACATTCAGAAGATACAAATGATCACTATTTCATCTGTTATGCAAGAATCAACTCAAAATACATTAAAGGTTTACATTGAAGACCTGAAGTTATAAAACTTCTGAAAGAAAACAGGGAAAGACCCCATGACACTGATCTGGGCAGTGATTTCTTGAATAAGATCCTAAAGTACAGACAACAAAGGCAAAAATAGAGAAATGGGATTGCATCCTACTAAAACTCTTCAGTATAGCAAAGAAAAGAAATAAAGAGATAGGGAAAAATATTTGCAAAGAATATTTCTGATAAGAAACTAAGATCCAAAATATACAAGGAACTCATACTACTCAATAACAAGGAAAAAAAAAACTATTTTAATATTGGCAAAGGACTTGAATAGCCATTTCTCAAATGAAGACATAATAATGACCAATAAATATGTATACAAAATGTTCATTGCTAATATTGGGGAAATGTAAGTTAAAACCACCTGTCACGCACAAGTGTCCTGAGATATCACGTCTATAAAAAAAAAGAAAGATAATAACTCTTGGTAAGAATGTAGAGAAAGGGGAACCCTTATAGCATGTTGGTGGGACTTTAATTAGTACAGTCATTTTGAAAAACAATATGAAGTTTCCTCAAAAAAACTAAAAATAGAATTACTGTATGATTCAATAATCCTCTCTCTGGGTATATAACTAAAGGAACTGTGATCAGTGTGTTGGGGAGCGGTCTGCAGTCTCATGTTCATTGCAATATTATTCTCAATGGTCAAGATATGAGAAGATATGATGTGTGGGTGTCAGGGGAAAATCATGGTTCTCTAGGTCACTGCAGAAATTGAGTCTTGGGCTGGGTGGCATCTAACAGTCATGGATAATGTTTGCTTTTCCAGTGGATGTGGCCATGTGATTCCAAGTGTCATGTTGCTTTGTGGCAGGATTGTTGTGTGACTTGTTTTTAAAAGCAATGGATACTATTTGTGGGCTGTAGGAAACTTTCTGATGCCTCAGGATTCTGTCAGTAGTAACCAACAGGAGGGTCTGCAACTGGAAACACTTGTTCCTGCTTGCTTCTTTCCCCTTTCTTTGTTTAGCATGCATGTCAAGTTGCCCAGCTTGGAGTTGTCTGTCACGCACAAGTGTCCTGTGGTCATAGCTAGAAGAGCAGGAGTCTCCTGTTGTTGAGTGATAGCTTAAGCTCCGGGAGAAGGTCTTTTCCACTGCATGGCTAAGCAGCCTGAGGAGAGCATTGGGATCATTTCTGTGTGTGGGGGTAGTCAGCAAGATTGAGACTTAGTTAAGATTCCCCTCAGAACCTCCTTAATGTTTATTAGCTTCTAACTAGTGTTAAAGTTCAATGCCAGAATTTGGAGATATGAGTTCTTCTTTTCATGGCTTTTTCTCTCTATGATAATAAGCTTCCTAATAAATCCTTGCCAGACTTAAACCTAAATCTTCATTAACAGATGAATGGATTTTTAAAATATTCTATAAGTGGACACTGGAATAATATTTAGCCTTTAAAAGACAGAAAATTCTGTCATTTGCAACGACATGAAGAAGCCTGGAGGACATTATGTTATGTAAAATAAGCCAGTCACAAAGAGGCAAATACTATATAATCTTATTTATATGTGGAATGGAAAAAAAAAAAAAAAAACTAAACTCATAGGGAGTAGAATGGTGGTTACCACAGGATGCAGGCATGGATTAGATGAGAAAAAGGAGATGTTAGTCCAAATATACATTTTCAGTTAGGTAACAGGAATAAATTCTGGTGTTCTATTACATAGCATGATGACTATAGTTGATATACAATTATTGTCAATTAACTATAACACTTCTAAAAATCTATGCAAATGATAGATCATATTTTATAAGATAAATATCCTGTTGTTACTAAGTTGTTTGCCTTGTGTATTTCATACAGTCACAAAGCCTTTATAAAACCCAAAGTCCATTAATTTTAACCATCTTTTAACTTGTCTACTAGGCCTTTGTTCTGTTTTGTTTTTGAATTACAACCTTGTCTCAGTGTTATATGTCACTAAAATGAACCTTTTCTGCTGGTTGTATTTTAAAAATACATCATTCCTAATGTGGTCAAGGTGAAAAATAAGTTTAAGATGCCAATGTCAGTCTAGCACATACTGGCCATAAACTGTGAAATAGAAGTTTGGAGACCAATAAATAATAGATATTTGAGTCAAGGTCAGTAAGGTATACTAGCAAAGATTAGATCTCAATAAGGGTCAGATTGCCGCAGTGGGAATCTTAGAATTGTTTCCCAGTGGTAGAAAAAAAAAATCCTAAGGGAGATGAAATCTCTTGAGCAGAGATTTCATCATAGATTTAATGTAATAAGGATGTGGAAAGACTTTAGACTATGAATTGCAGAATAAACTTTAAAAACAAAGAAAAATTTTGGCTCACTAACTAACCACTTGTTAAACTAGCCAGAAAGGTTCATCATTCTTTTTGCTAAAATTATTTGTTAACCTGGATTTATTTTATGGAATAGAAAAACATTTTTGAGAGTGGTATATTATTATAGTAGATGTAGCTCAAGTAGGTATCATTTAATTGTAACCCTCTTGATTACTTTTATAAAATTAACTTTCTAATAAAACTTTAAATAGTAGCAGAAAAGCACAGATATTTTTGCTTAATACATTAATTCATGTATTGAAGTCTAGTAATCATATATTGCCATTACCACTATTTTTAACAGGGTTATAATTGTTCCTGAATTGTGCAAAAAAAATCCTGAATATAAAGGTGAAATTAAACATGTATTGCAGAATTAAAGAGAACAAACATGCAAAAAAAAATTTAGAGAAGAATCCATTTCAATCAAACTCTTTAATGTTAATGAAAAATATTTTAAATTACTATGAAATTTTCAGACCTTTAATAGGAAAGGCAAAAAGCAGAAATAGAGAGTCCAGAGAGGCAATTTTAACTAAAATTGAAATGCTCTAAAAATGAAATACTCCTTAAATGATTCAATTTCTTTACCCTTTTGCACTCCTTATTTCTTTTTTTTTTTATTATTATTGTACTTTAAGATACCTAAGATCGAACTAGACTTTTGTGCTTTGTTTTTATGACATTATCTTCAATGCATAGACAGTATGGAGGAGCCTCAAATAGGTTTGTGCTACGAATTTAAGTGCCGATTAATATGAAATAATACGAAATAATATGATATTGGTACACAAGTCACTTTTGTCAAATACGAGTTTTATTACAAAAAGCTATATACAATGTGATTAAATGATTTGTTAACCAGTCACTTGATATATTCAAAAATTTACTAAGATGAATTACTTATTGGCTTGTGTGGTAATTATAGCTCAGTGTGTTTTCTGGTTGTATTCCACGTAGGTCCTTATCTAGGCATGTTTGCGATACAGAAGTATATTTTTATATGCAGCCCACATTCTAATTAGCACATTCTAATTTCTAGCTTAAAAAAAACACAAGTAGCATATGGCTTAAAATGTTTTCTTGTTAATAACTAAACTGTGTGCCTCACTGTAAGACAAAAACTGAACCTTTCTTTACTTTGATTGAGCCTTTCTCTGTGACATTTTATTTTTATTGGATAATTAAATAAGATGAAATTAATTACTTTCATTAGAAATTAGAGGTAATTTAGGTTTGAGAAACTACTTTTCTGAGTATTGGAATGTTTTCCTCATGTGGACCCTACTGAACTTTCTAACTTATTTCTTTTCTATCTCTGATATTTGTATCAAACAACTTTTGTTGCTTATATATTTTTACTAAATAAACTTGTGTTTAGATTTTCTTTAAAAAAAAAAACAAAGAAAAATTAAACATATAAAAATGCATTACCAGAAACTTTATTCCTGAGTAAAACTGCGAGGAACATTCTTCTGTAACCATGGATAAAGTACCATGGTGAGATCACAGCCGAGCATGGTGGGGAGTGTAGGGTGAGGATGAGGAAAAGATTTTGTTTGTCTAACTGCAGAATGTAAGGGTTAATTCTAGGCATCGTCAGAGACTGTATCACACAGCAAAAGTCTTTTTCTATATAAATATTATGTTTCTAAACAGAAAATTGTATTTAAAATTAAACAAAATAAACTGTACTATTCAATAAGAGTCCCATAAAAAATACAAATATAAATACCAAGGATCATGAGGAGAGAAATGAGTGCAGTCATAGAACTTACATTTCTAAGTTTCCACGGTGGGCTTGGAGAAGAATGAGGACACCTATTATATCATACTGGGTTTGAAAGTTGTGTGCCTTCGATGTTTGAGCTCAAACTGAATTAAGAGCAGTGGGTAGGTTTTCCTACTTCTTTTCCATGCTAACAAGCTTCTTAAACCTCATATGCCCCTTTCCTAAATTCTATCTTTTTGTATCTTTCAATTCAGATGTGATCTTTGTAAAATTTAAAGTGCTAGCCTAAAAGAATCCCTTTAATTCATCTCATCTTCTCTCTACTTTTCAGTCTTAGTTCCTACTATTTTGATACACAAACCTTGAGATCCAGTCTAATTCAACCACTTGATATTTCTCAAATACTTTGTCTTCCCTGTCCACAAGCCAGAAATAGACTTTTCTTTCACCACTTTTTGCTGGTTCTCTAGCCCTTGAAATTCTTTCAGTATCTTTAAGATCTAAATACATGGGTGCATTAGTCCATTCAGATGCTGCTAATAAATACGTATCTGAGACTGCAAAATTTATGAAGGGAAGAGGTTTAATTGACTCACAGATCCACATAGTTGGGAAGGCCTTACAATCATAACAGAAGGTGAATAAGTTACAAAGTCACGTCTTACATGACGGCAGGCAAGAGAGCTTGTGCTTGGGAATTCCCATGTATAAAATCATCTGATCTCGTGAGACTTATCCACTCACTACCACAATAATAATATGGGAGAAATCACCCCCATACTGTTCTTTTATCAGTTATTACCACTTGGCCCCACCCTTTACATGTTGGGATTATCACAATTCAAGGTGAGATTTGAATGGAAAGCAGCCAAACCATATCAATTGTTAAATTCTGTTTGTGAAAATCTCACTCAGGGTTAAATCATGAGGGAAATGAAGCTGATATTTTGCATTGAAAAAAAATAATGAAATTCATCAAGAATATTTAAATAAGAACAAAACTAGATCTGTGTTCAATTTAAAATATAAAGTGAGTCAAATAAAACTTTCTTCTGTTCAGTGACGTCCCCAACCACATCTATGTAAAATTCATTAATATTGTTGAATGTCTACTGCATGCTGATGCTATGTTTTAAGCATTGAGTTTAGAGCAGTTAAGAAGACACACACAGTTGTGCTATCATGAGGTTTAGATTCTAATCAAGGAAGATACAGCCAACAGACAAATAAATACATATAATCAACTATATTATAATTTTAGTTATTGGAATGTGATATGAGAAAATAAGAGGGTAATGGTTCATAATATAAGAGAGTATTACGAATGAGAGAAACTCAGACACAGGACAGATAAAGAGTATAATTTAGATTGTATGATCAGCTCAGCCACACTAAAGAGATAATATTTGAATCAAGGCATTAATGATGAAGAGAAGCCAGGCATGTTAAAATTGGTGGTGAAAGTGCAGATGGGACACTTTCCAGCAGAGGTTGCAGCAGTTGCAAAGACCATGACATGGGAACTAAATTGGCCTATGTGAGTCTCAAAGAAAAGACTTACTATTGTGACATAACATATGGGAAAAGTAGTAGAAAATAAATCCGGAGAAACAGGGGAAACCACATCTCATATAATGTGCTCAATATGGTCAAAAACATATGGGTAGATGTGGATGTCATTATTGAACACTATGAAAACAAATTTTCATAATTTTGGTTTGATAAGAGTATCTTTCCATATCTTGAGTCCTTCTATCACCTTGCAAATCAATTATGGCTTTTACTGGTCTCTATATTATTAATACAGTGTTTTAGGTTATTTAACAGATAATCTACTTGAGGCTGAGGATCATATTACTTATTTTTGTATTCTTGAAACACCTACTTTGGTATCTTGGTGGGGTAATAGTAATTATTATTATCATGGTAAGTATCCTGAAGCTGCACAAAATATAACAGATAAAAGTAATCTGAAGTGAATTTTGGTTGAATTAATTGACATTATTTATTATTTACTAGCAAGTAGTCATTTGGTGAATAGTTCTCCTGATGTTATTTGTGATCATTAGTTTATGTTACAGTATGGTGGAGGTTCTTGTAAATGACCCAAGTAAAACAGTATCTAAGGACATGTTAGATTTACTGGAGGAAGGGACTCTATCTCATCAAACTGCATTAGCATACTTTAGACAGTGAAGACATTATAATGAAGTTAGTAACCCCAAATGGAAACCTTCCTCATGTTGCAACTTCTATAAGTTAATTAAAGGAAACTCAGGGTAGTCAATAACAAAGATGTAATATGTCAGATCTGAAGAAGTACAAGGACACTCAATTATTGAATTTCAAGGACCTGTTTGCATTTCAGGGATGACGTAAATCAATTATGTGGGAAAGAATCCTTACAGCCCTTGTTACTACTCTTCAGTTTTCTTGTCTCAGTCCCCACAATATGTTGATGTAAGAGTAATATTGTATCCTTCAAAGACCATGAAACTATTATTTGAAGAGTTCTACTAAAAAGTGAATAAAGCTAATAGAGTTACATATGATAGAGATTAGCTTAAATATAATAAATAAATGTAGAAAAAAAAAAAGAAGAAAGCAATGGCATCTTTTCCCTCCAGTCTTATAAACATGAATGACATTTACAAAAGTCTGTGAGCATGGATTTCATCTACAAAAGTCTCTATAAGTATGGATTTTAACTACTTGTAAGTAGTGTTTTATTTCACGCAGGTTTGTAAAACTTTTGCTCTTTGGGTCAATGTGAATATTGCAAAACAAATCACATTAGGAGTTCATGATAATTAACTCCTAAGCCAAGTAAAGAAAATCTACATCCTAAAGTTTAAATGAATCTGTGAATCAAAAATTGAGTTTATTCTTTTTGGAAAATTTGTTTCAAATAGTCTTAATGTAATGATCTTTAGCACATAACTACAAAATATGGATTAATTTTTACCAAACAAACTAAAATATTTGATGAGTACTAGCTAATTAAATGTTTGAAAAACCAAAATCAATAAATACATTTAAAAATAAAAATAAAATAAAGTAAATAAGTTCTTTAAGTGACCCTTCTTTCTCGTGTTGAACAAACTGATTTCTTCACAATGACATATAGTTTCTCAAAATAATACAAAATGAAAACAAACCTTATCTTTAGTTTTATTGGTGGCCCTTTCTCTGTCAAAAAGTATCATAATATTAGGCCACCATCAGTTACTAGTGAAAGTTAACTTTTTGAAACACTTTGAAAAATGTTAAAACAATTAATAAAAAATATTCTTTTCTATATATTTATTTTGCACCAAATGAAGTAAATAACATTCCTTTCTAAATTACAAAAGCCTGCCACAATGTTAAGTACTCTAAGGAAACATGTCTTTATTTCTAAATATTTATTTTTTCTTAAAGTCTTATGTAGTCAAGCTTTTCCTTCCTGTTTACTAGTTCATTTATTTTTTGTAAACTTGAATATATAAGCATAGTTATACAATCATAAGATTGGAAAGACTGTTTTCATCAAATGTCTATTGTCCTTTAGTAAAGTTTTCTTACCCCTTTAAGGATCTGATGAAAGCTGTTTACACTCTCTTCATAATAATGCACTAAGGCCCCCTCCCACAAACTTCTGTATACAGTTTCAAAGGGGTTAGGACCTTTGATTTTGTTAATTCCCCTGTCTGATATACAAAGAAAAACTGTTTTGAACCATGGTCCTAAAGCTCTTAAGAAAAGGTATTCCATAACATCATTTAGTAATGCATTCCAAATGGTTCAAAACCTTTTTTAATCAGTACCATATCTCAGAAGAGATCAGACTTTGTAAGTCAATGCAGACAAAAAACAACTGTCCACATTTTTTTCTGTTCTTGAGTAGAAATGAACAGGTACAATGACAGGAAAGTCACTAAAAGTAAAAATCCCCAACCCAGCTTTTCTTTGTTCCACTTTCAGCTGAATGTAACTTTCCTTCTGAACTATTGACAAACTGATCAACATGAAAATTGCATGGTGAGGGTTTCATTTCTCAACTGAATTTCATATTGTGATGACTCATAAAACAAACATTTGTGTTCAAATTCCCTTTCATACATTCAGAAGGACCTGGAGGTAATTTCTGAGACTCTAGATTATATGGAACTGAAGTTTGAAAGCAATGATTTTTTCAACAGATTTGAATATTTGCTCACTATCAACATTTCCAACATCTCATCTAACCACCTTTCTACATGATTTTCGTTGGTTCTATCTGAAATGTGAATTGGAAGTGGCCTTGACACACCATGCATTAAACATTTGTCTTTACACTTAGAAGCCTTTCAGCAACAGAAATGTAACAAATAGTTATTTGTTTATACGCGGCTCACTTCTCAACATCATTTATTAGATATTTACTCTATGCAAATTACAAGTTTCTCTAACCTTTTCCAATCTCTTAATTTTTTCTTGTTGGTTTTAAAACTCACAAATTCCCCTGCAGATCTCCAACATTTAGAGTTAGAGAGGACAATAAGAAAAGACTAAGTCGTCCTTACTATTATAGGCAAACATATAAGTGAGGATAAACTTGATGTATAAAAAGTAAGTGAGTATATGCCATTGCAATATGGTATTTGGATCATATGTAACATCATTATCTTTATTTGATACATTCTAGTTGTTTATTTATGCAACTCATTTATGCAATTTTATTAACATTCTAAGTGATTCTACTTAAATAATATATTTTTTAAAGTCTTAAATATTTTTGTAACTTTAATAAAAATTTAATTCTCATGCTAAACACCGTTTTGAGAATGAACCAGGATGATGATTCATAGGCAATGTGACACATAGAGGCTGGCACTTCATTTTTTTACATAGAGTACTACCTACAGTAATTTGAGAATATACATATCACTTGGTCATATTTCAACACATGACATAAATTGTAAGTTAGTACTTGTATACTTCTAGTTCTAAAGTTTTGTTGAAGTGCTCATTTAATGACTACTTGAAGTTCCATTGGAGATTTTAATTATCTTTGTAAGGAAATAAATGGATGGGGAATAATGAACATGAGTGATGAAGAAAACATTATTCTCTTTTTAAACCATAAAGTATTGAAATTCCAATTAAAGATGACTGTTTAGTCACCCATGTCCAACCACTTTGCTTCATACAGCACACTAAAATAATAGCTAAAAAAATGAAATTTAAATCCGCAAGGAAAGGATAGGATGCAGACTACAGCCTAGATGTATGAGTATTTTTTCCTTTTGTGAGGACTGAAAATTGATTGAAGTATGACTAGTTTCTGGAAGATCAATGTTTACCAATAAATTATATAAAATTTTGAAAAAGTAAAAGTAATTAAATATAAAGTCTTGTTTGGAAGAAAGCATAGAATCCCCTGAACAGTAAGTGCAGAACCCACAACTGAAAACACTGGCTGGAGATGTCAAGAAGAATTAGGCATTTGGAAAACTTGTAGCTACCACCATGAGCTTGATATGTACTCAATATTTAAGACTTATTCTGATGATATCAATTGTGATATTAATATGAGTTTTCAACTATATCATGAATTGTGGCAACATTTAGAATATGCACGTAATTCAATGAACCAACATTTTCCAAAATAATACACGAGCATAGAATCAATTCAAAACACAAGACAGACCAATGCATTTAAAGTAATAGAGTAAGAATGTTCCTTGATATGGTTTCAGTTTCCACATTGCAACTAACCATGAAGGAAATATACGGACTGAGTCAAGATTTAGTATCAAAGGAGATTTTCCATGATTATATGAAAACTGTATATCTTTGTGAAGCTGAATTTATTTAACATAGTTCAAGCAAGACATCTTTCAACAGAATATATATCAAAGTAGATATGACAATATATTAAACTGGACATTAAAGTGATTTGCAAAAATAGAAAATAATACTTTTCTCATTAAGTATTTTTGGATTTGGAACACATGATTATGTTTCATAGAAAGATACCTATATTAAATTGTAGTAGGTTATATTTGCTATTTAAAAAGACATGGTATATGAATATATTAAATATTCCTCGGTTTTAATTTTAATATAACTATCAAAATATGCATCCCCATATGAGCAAAAGCTCTTTCGGACCTCAATAATTTCTAATAGTATGAGAGAGTCTTGAGACCAGAAAGTTTGAGAACTGTTGTATTAAAACAACTAAGTAAGTTTACCATGACACACGGGTGCTAAATTTATTCCATCACTTGTAAATCCATATTTTTCCACACCAGCAAGATATTCTCCCTTAATGTCTATTTTTAACCAGAGTTTTGAGGCTAATGGTGAGATTAACTTTTCATATGCTAGGAAAAGAGCTTATTCTGATAAATGGAGAGAGTAGTGTATTAGTCTGTTCTTTCTCATACTGTTAATAAAGACATACCCAAGACTGGGTAATTTATAAAGGAAAAATGTTTAGTTGACTCACAGTTCAGAATGGATTGGGAGGCCTCAGGAAACTTACAGTCAGGATAATGAGTGAGGATTCACAAGATCTGATAGTTTTATAAGGAGCTGTTCCCTCTTTGCTCAGCACTTCTCCTTGCTGCTGTCATGTGAAAAATGACATGTTTGCTTTCCTTTCTGCCATGACTTTCATACTATTACAAGTTAGTATGAAAGAGTCTTGAGACTTTACTACACGTATCTACAAATATCCTTGGTATCATTGAACACTTTATATGTTATCTGCTAAAAATTTACAGTAGAGAAATTATAAAAAGAATCACAGGTAAAGTAGCACTGATCATCTCCATAGTTGGATATTTCTCCCTGTTTTTTACTTTCTCAAAATTATACTTCTTCAGTCAGGCCCCTATTTCTAATAAGTTAACTCTATCCTTTCTTGATTCTTTTCTTTTTCTCAGGTTCCAGAGTCCCCAAACCTTGTTAACCCAAACCCTAAAGATATACTAAAAATTAATATAACCAATTTACTATAATATCAGTGATATAGTTTGAATATTTGTTCCCCCCAATCTCATATTGAAATGTAATCACCAACATTGGAAGAGGGACCCAGTGGAAGGTGGTGGGATCATGGGGGTGGATCCCTAATGAAGAGTTTAGTACCATTCCCTTGGTGATAAGTGAGTACTTGCTCATCTAGTTCACATGACATCTGATTGTTTAAGTCTGGGACCTCCCCACCCTCGCTGTCTTTTCCCTGCTCTCACCATGTGATGTGCCTACCCCCACTTTGCCTTCTACCAGGATTGTAAGTTTCCTCTGGCCCTCACCAGAAGCCAAGGAGATGGTGATGCCATGCTTGTACAGCCGGCAGAACCATGAGCCAATTAAATCTCTTTTCTTTATAAATTACCCAGTTTCAGATATTTCTTTATACTGTAAATCAAAAAGTATCTGAGGCAGGTCTCAATCAATTTAGAAGTTTATTTTGCCAAGGTTAAAGACATGCCCATCACACAGTCTCAGAAGGTCCTAAGAACATGTGCTCAAGGTGGTTGGGTCACAGCTTGATTTTTTACATTTTAAGGGGACAGAAGTTACAGGCAGACATCAATCAATACATGTAAGGTATACATTGGTTTGGTCAGGAAAAGTGTGACAGCTAGAAAAGGGTGTTGGATACCCCGTCATACGTGGATTCAAAGATTTCCTGACTGGCAATTGATTGAAAAAGGTAAGTTTTGCCTAAAGTGTTGAAGTCAGTAGAAAGAAAGAATGCTTGAGGTTAAGATAAGGGAGACAGTGGAAGCCAAGGTTCTTGTTAGGTAGATGAAGCCTCCAGGTGGCAGTCTTCAGAGACACTGGATGGTAACTGTCTTACCAGATCTTAAAAGGTGCTAGACACTCCTGAAAATACCTAGTAAGGGAAGAAGATTCTCTACAGAAAGTAAATTTACCCCACAAGAGACCTCTTTGCAGGGCCATTTTAAAATATGTCAAAGTAGTATATTTTGGGTTAAAATACTTGTATTTCTTTGAAGGCCTGTCTTCTGTCATATAATGCTGTACTAGAGTCAAATTGGAATTTGGTATCTTATTTCTACAAAGAGTCTGTTTTGCCAGTCTTAAGATCTCTGTTTTAATGTTAGTGTCGGTCAGTTGTACCTGAATTCCAAAGGGAGGAGAATATAATGAGGCATGTCCCAGCTCTCTTCCCATCATGGACTGAATTAGTTTTTCAGGTTTATTTTGGAATGTCCTCAGTTGAGAGGAGCGGTCCATTCAGTCAGTTAGGGGTTTGAGAAATTTATCTTTGCTTTACAATAGTAATGCAAAAAATGGCCTGATACAACTAGACCTCAGCCTCTCCCATTTGGTTTGCTTTTCCTGACAAAAGGCACTGTATTAAAGTGCCTTTTTCCCAATGAGAAGAGCAATTATCTTTTCTCATATCATAAAATACATGATTTTAGAATAAATGAGGTCTCTTGACATTTTTAAGATAATATGGGACACCACATGTGTCTTTTATAAAGAAAATTGGCAGCATTTGGAAGAGAGAAAGACTGGAAACAAACTTGTTAGGAAGCTATTGCAATAAATATGTAGAGTAAGATTACGAACTTTTACTAGTCGGCTTGAAGCAAAGTGGATAGAATAAAGAAATATACAAGAGAAAGAAATATCACAATTTATTATAAGTAATTATATATGAAATCAAGGAGAACTCAGAGATGACCTAAGTATTATGTTCACTTACTGGAAGGAGAAAAAATTTCTCTACTCAAGATAATGCCTACAAGCAAAAAACTTGCATAGATAGTAAAAATTACTTTGAAAATCTTGATTTGTGGTGCCTGTAAAACAATGAAGTGAGGATATCAAGGTAGCATTTAGAAATCTCTAGTCTGGCATTTAAGAGAAAGGCCAGAGCTTGGAAAGAGAATTTAAAATCACGTATTACAGGTAGAAGCAGAAGCCAATAAAAAGGATGAGACCAACTATCAGATGCAGAGAATAAGCTGCAAAAGCACTCCAGAGTAGAAAACTATGGCTTATTCTTTCAAATGTTTGGGATAAGTTAAATAGGATAAAGAACTATTTTTAAATGCAAAAGGACTTTGTTTATATTATCTATCCAATTATCTAAATCAAAAAATAATTAGGAAGATTATAGCATATCAACTCCATGGACCATAATTAAACCATAAAATGACTACATACGCTATCTAGATCTATAAGAAAATATTTATGATACTAAACTAAATGTACAAATGAAAACATAAAAATATAAGATGCATTATTATTACACTAGTATAAAATGTCAGCATATAGGTAACTATTGGAAAGGCAATGAAGAGAGTTTTTTAAATATGGATTTGATCAGATTTTCTGGATTTGAAACAACTTCCAGTAGTATTTTTTTACTTTTGCAGGTTTACCCTCACTAATTATCTGAGACTCAGTTTTCACATTTGTAAATTAAGTGTAACAATAATTTTTTTTCTGCTTGTGGAGAGGACTGGATTGAATGTGATAATACATAGCTTGACACATAACTGGCACTCAGTATCTATTAGATCTAATTATTAATTTTGAATACAGGGAAAACAGAGAAAAGCAAAAGTAGTTGCTATTTGGAAACTGATTTTTTAAGGAGACTAGATACAGTAGTCAGTCTCTATTAGGTCATTTCTGCACACTGCACAAGTTACTTATTCTCTCTAGGCAACTAACAATAACACTTATTCAATAGACTTGTTATAAAAATTAAGTAAGTTAAAACCTAAAATACTGCTTGGCATTTATTTAGGACTCAAAATTTTTGTTAATGCTCATAATTTTCTGCTAAATATTATTATTAAAAAGTCATTGTATTCATTTCTTTGAGTTTTTTAAATTAGTGGATAAAAAATACTGTCCTTAAAATGTAAATTCAAAATAGAAAAATGTCTAAGGAAGATAAGCTATGCTGATAATCAAAGATAACCCATTTTCCTTTTTCCCAATTTTATTAATTCACATAGAAAACATGTAATTATTGTATTGTATAATGTCATGCTATGACATTTAAACTTATGTTGTGTGCATGTTAAAATATATAGGAATATCCATTCATCAACTTGGGAGATCACAGATCATTTATTTTCATATCCTTGACATTTTGGATATTTTCATTTCAATGTTTATGAGTTCAGTGATAGGAATGTATACCATCTTAGAAATGAGAATGAATACTCAAGAAAAATGCAATCTAGGGGATGTATAATCTTAAGGTCAAACAATATAAGCTCCTCACAATCTCCACACATTTTTTGGAATTAAGAAAAAGAATGAAACAAGATACATGTCAGGGGTAACTTCAGGTTTATTCACAACTACATATAATAAACCAGTTCCCTCAGAAACTGTAGAGCCTAATGAAGGTACTAAAAGAGGGAAACAATACAAAATAAAAATATATCAGTGAATGCACAAAAATAACTCTTAAAAATTACTATATGGTTACTTTTTTTTAAAATTAGGTACCCTATTGGTGTATTATATATCTCACATACTTAGCCTTATTTTCCCATTAACATGGATCTAATCATCTCCTGAAGAATACAAACAAATGTTACTATGTCAAAACATGAGTTTCTATGTATACCTTTAAAAATTCCATGTCAGAATGAAAGATACACATTAGTTTTCTATTATAATTGCTAAAACATTATTGCAGTTATTATGACAAAATGATATATTTCATAGCAACATAAACTACTTTTTAGTTTGATAAGGCCCTCAAAAGAAAAAGCAAGAAGTAAGTATACTGTATTTTGCAGTGCATAGGAACAAGGACCCTGAAGCCTCAGCAGAGTCTTCAGATTTAACTCTGACACTTATTAATTGCAACTTTAGATAAATGCTGTACTCTCTGTACTCATCAGTTTTCTGATTTTTAAAATTAAAATAATTATAATTACCTATACTAGTAATGCAACTCTTAGGACTATTATGAGTACTAAATGAATTTATACACCTATAGCACCTAGAAACAGTGGCTAACAAACATTGCATACAAACAATAAGCACACAATAAGTATTAGCAATTATAAATTATACAAATTTATGCATCTATGCATAAATTTATAGTTTTAAAACATATAAATTTTGTAATTTTTTCAATAATATACCAATGATATTCCCTTGATAAAAGTGTTCTATAATATTTTAAATTGGGAAATTCCTGATCTGGCAAAGTTAATATATGTTTATTAGAAGGTTCTCCCTAGCTGATTATGTGAAAGTTTTGGTATAGTTTAATAAATTAATAATATTTATTTCTAATTGTATTATATCAGTAAATCTATAACATCACTCATCAATAAAGGATTATAAGTCATGTGATTTTTTTAAGCAATTTGGCAGAAAATGAGGTAGCAGAGATATTTTACTTGATCAATAAAATATAGCCAAATGTTACATTCTGATTATGATTGCAAAGCAACTTTAGGAGAACTTACTTTCTTCTCTATTAACTTAGTAATTGTGTGACCTCATACTACTTATTTTATGCACCTAAATCTCAGGTTCTAATTTTTAAAAAGTTGATTAAGTAGAATATTTTTCACAGTGTTGTGAAAACTTAACAAGCTGACATATATAGGTCCTTACTAGAACTGTAATATAGCAACATCCAATTATTTAACTTGTTACTCAGATGCAAAATCTAGTCACCATTATGAAGTAAGATACTTCCCTGGCCCTTTTGTAGGTGGGAACTGGAGTACAGGGGTGCTGGACCTAACCAGTAACTTCGACACTGGCAGCAGTGAACTCCACTCCCTCAAACCCTCTGTGTTCCACCCCTCATGGGAGGCGGCATGCAGGTGAGTGGGTGCAGGAGCTGGAGCAAGTGCATTTGGGCACCAGCAGGAGCAAAATTCCATGTGGGCCCTGTGGCAGCATCTGGGGCAGGGGTAGCCCATGACCCCTGAAGCCCCAGGAGGAGTGTTACCAGTGCCCTTTTAGCTTTGTCATTCGTGGATGGCTTAAGTGTTAACAGCTCATGGCAGGGACAGTGTGACAGCCTTTTGCACCCGTACTCATGGCACTCAAGTTCTTGTCTGGCATCCAGGAGGAATGAGTTTGCACAAACAAATTGAAGATGGTAAATGCAGGTGATCTTATTGCTGATGAAAGTGGCTCTCAGCATGAAGGGGAGCTGTTAAGGGGACACGGCGGGAAGGTAATCTTCCCGTGAAGTCTGGCTGTCTTTGGCTGGACTCCTTTTCAAAGTTACACCATCAAGCTGTCCCTCTGAAGTCAAGTTGTTTCTCTCTGACATCTAACCATAGTCTCTGATGTCCAGCTGCTTCTGTCTCTCTGCCAGCTGAGCCTGGAGTTTTTATGGGCACAAAATGGGCCGCAGGTTAGGCTGTGGGTGGTTTTGGAAAAGGCAATTTTTTTTTTTTTTTTGAGACGGAGTCTTGCTCTGTGGCCCAGGCTGGAGTGCAGTGGCCGGATCTCAGCTCACTGCAAGCTCCGCCTCCCGGGTTCACGCCATTCTCCTGCCTCAGCCTCCCGAGTAGCTGGGACTACAGGTGCCCGCCACCTCGCCCGGCTAGTTTTTTGTATTTTTTTAGTAGAGACGGGGTTTCACCGTGTTAGCCAGGATGGTCTCGATCTCCTGACCTCGTGATCCGCCCGTCTCGGCCTCCCAAAGTGCTGGGATTACAGGCTTGAGCCACCGCGCCTGGCCGGAAAAGGCAATTTTTAAGCAGGAAAACAGGGATGTAAATTCTCACTTTGGGCTGTGCTTCCAGGCTTGAGGGTGGTGCTCTCACCAGGGACCCGCCCTCTTCTGTCCAGATTTCCTTGCCTCCTGTCCCTATCAATTATTTACTCTTCTCTTTTCCTCAGGACTAATAATTTTGGTTCTATCTTCAAAATATACTGAACTCTATTTTTTTCTATCATTTCGACTACAATGCCTTCGTTTCAAGCTTTCACCATCTTTAGGCTGGACTTCGTGTAGGGTTGTCCTGACAGGGCAGCTGGTTTCACTCCTGCATCCTAACCCTGCACACACTATTCTCCACACACTAGCCAAAGAATGCTTTTAATATGTGAGTTACATTATGTTGCTGTACATCTATGTGTACGACTATGCAAGCACTCCAGTGGTTTATCACTGCATTTAGAACAGCACCTTTAGTTTTAGATCTGGCTCTTCTTCCACTTGCTCACACCAAACCATATGCCTTCATCTTCTTGAGGTTTCTTGAATAAGCCAAAGCAATTTCCACTTCATGACCTTTGCACTTGCCACTCTTGGCTCAACACAATCAGTATTTCAGCTCATTTAGGATCTGCCTAAAATGTGTCCATTCTCAATTCCCTTCCAGTTTTCTATCATTCTATTCCTTGACATACAGTTATGAGCTAAATGAACACAAGTTCTCTGCTTTGAACAAAGTTGTATCCCCACTACCTAGAACAGTGCATGCCATGCAATAGTTAATGTACTAATTAATTAATCAATATTTATTATAATTATACAAAATTCAAAATATACATTTTTTCTGTTCATAAAATGTTAATTGCTTCTAAATATATAAATTTATGCAAATAAAAATATTTGCCAAAATTATTTTGTCAAGAATCACTTCTCCCCACTCTATTTCAATAGGTGATATTATTGAAACTTTTTGACATATTTCCTTTCAAAGTAATGCATTTATTTTAAATAACTGAGGTAAAGGATTAATCAAGGTTGTGCCCATAAAACAAAACTCATTATAGCTATTTGAAATAGGAAGAGATTTGATACAGGGAATTAGATATTTACAAAATCAGTGAGAGATAGACACGTAAAGCTATAGAAGTCACTGTTAGCTCACGTTCGCTGCTTCCTTCCAAAGTATCAGGTAGTTTCAGGAATCATAGGAAACTTCAGAGGATGATCACATTTGCTTATAGCAAAGTGATGAGTGATTAAATTGAAAACATCTACAATTACTGCAAAGATATCATGTTTATCCAAGTCCATGCTTGTCCACTATGTTAGAAGAAAGACAGTATGCCCCAAAATTTTCTCTCTCAGTCTTCTTTACTATAATACATCTTATTTTTTTCCAGTTTTCTACACAGTAATTTAGATAACATTATTAGCCTTTAATCTCTCTCTGCCAAATTGTAATCGTACTTGAAGAACTGTTTATTATTTTAGTTTCAAAATTATTTTAAAAGTCCCTCTCCTTTCTATCTTTACTTGTAGCAACTCATCTCACTTCAACTGATGCAACAGTTTACATTCTTGCTCCTCTCCAGTGTATTCTGCATATAAACATCATCACTTTTTGAAATAATTGAAATGAGAGGTACTTCTATGACACTTTGGATAATATTAAAATTGTGTTTGTAAACCATAAGATGTAACAATTGACTATATAAGGTGAATAAAAGTTTTAAAGCAAAGGAAGTGTGGTTTTACTCACTTTAGAGATAGATTGGATAAAGATATCAAGTGAGCAAGTTGAGTTGTGTGTCTGGATCACTGGCCAGGAATTGAAAAAAATAAAAAAAGGAATAGGGAGTAAGCAGAATTATGTGTTCTAGAAAGTCTGACATAATGATGATATCCCTTCTAATACACCAAGTTCTTAAATAATGTATATTCTATTGAAAGTAAGATTTAGTGATTATTTAATGAGGTTAAGTTCATTAAATCAAAGGTGAGGAAAAAAGCAACAGCAGAAAGTCATTTATAAAAAAGAAAAAGAAAAACACAAGATACAGATGGTAAGCCTCTTTGTAAAACTGAGTTAGATACCAGAGAAAAGTCTAAAACTTCATGCAGTTATTCTAAACTTGAGCACTTATTCCTGGTAATAAATTCTCACCAATCTTTACCAGTTGAATTTTGGAAATCTGCTATCATAACACACACACACACACACACACACACACACACCCAGCCAGCTCTAAAATCCTAAGACAAATTAAGAAAAATTACCGAGAACTATTTATTTTTCCGCTATGCCAGTATAGTATTATTTGCCTGTTTAGATGTCTGTATACTTCCTCAGATATTTGTTCAGGAATATTAGCACTCTAGGTAATATGTGTAGTTTTTAAGAATACTTTCCATATAATATTACACACAAAGCCAAAGTGATATGAAAGTTACATTTGTTACCAAAAACATGCTGACCCAAATGTAACTGTAGTACAATTTTATTTTCTTGTGTCAAACCAGTCATTTGCATTTTCTTTTTTTATTTTACAAAATAAAATTCATCTGCAAATGACTCCATTTAAGGTCAAAACCTGTCATTTTTTTCACAATCCTTTGGCTTTAATATGTTATTTAAAGAAACCAGACATTCAACGTTAGCATATCAAACGAAACCAGCTATGACCCAGGTATAGGCTCACCCTTTGACAGTCCCCAATACTCCTATTTTATTTAACTGGAAACATTTGCACACAGGTAATGATAGAAAACTGACAAATGTTAACTGACAAGCACCTGGTACTTATTAAACAAGATCTACAACTAATCATAAAGCATATGCCTTCATAGCTATAAAGTTCCATGCAAAGACACATTAAAATACTTTTCAAATATAGGAGATAAAATTTTAATTGTGATGGAACTGTAATTTAAAAATATTCTAAAAACTAAAATTTAATGATATTCTTGGTGTATTTTCCCTTCTTCCTCTAAGAGCAACATCCTCATGTCACCAGGACCGATGGCTGTCTTTATTTCACCGGCTTGGCTAACACTCTCTTTGGAAATCATGACTAACTATTGCAACCAACCAATCTTCACCCAACCCAATCTAGTAACAAATCACTTACTTCTCTATATTGAGATTATTATCATTGAATGTTTAAAATTTCTTCTCTCTAATATGAAACAACTCAATTGAAACAACAGCATGATTTTTAAAAGCCTTTATACAAGTCAGAGATTCACCCATTTTAGTAAGTTGAAAGGAGTTAAATAGTAGTAACCTGATCTGTTGGTTTAAGAGTAATTAATACTGGCAAAAGGACTGAGCTGAGAGCAGTACAACATCGATTTCTCAATAGTATCCAATTTACATACTTCTGGAACATCTGCTGTCTTGAAGTTGTGCTTTTTCAAATGAATTCACACCTTATGCTTTAAATTTTTTTAGACTGATTATGATTGTGGATCAATGCAGCAGAATTTCAGTCAGAGGACATTTAAAATTTTATTCAGCAATCTGAATTGAAACAAAAATAGGACAATTTTATCCACAAAAGAGGGAGGGGGAAAATAAGTTTTCTCTGCCCTCATTACATACAAAAACAATCCTATATGTGGAACTCTAAATATGTTTTTTTATTTGGTTTCTTCTAAGAGATGGCATTTTAGTCAATTACAGATAATATTTAGAAATTGGCCTGCTAAAAATTAAGACTTCTTGATAGTCACTAGGTAATTCTAAAATCTACAAACAAAATTACCCAGCATCTGTGAATAGTATGCCCTCCAACCCCATGCTTTAACTCAATGAAATACTGTGTAGGGAGGATAGTCTTGCACACATCACCATCTAAAAAACCCAAAGTAAACTGCTGTTATTAGTCAGCTTGAGTTGCCATAAAAAACAAAACAAAACAAACAAACAAAAAAACAAACAAAAAAAGCACAGACTGAGTGACTTAAAAAATCAAAATTTATTTTCTCACAGTTCTGGAATTTAAAGGTTCAAGATTAGGGTGCCAGCATTTTCAGTTTCTGGTGAGGCCTCTTCCTTGGCCATCTTGCTATGTGCTAACATGAACTCTTCTTGCCTGCTTGCTGTGGGTGGGGAAACTGAGAGCTCTGTGTCGTCTCTTCTCATAAGGACACTAACCCTATGGAATCATTTTACCTCAATGACTTCCTTAGAGGCCCCATTTGTAAATACAGCAAGACTAGGCTTTAACATACACATTTCAAGTGGTGGAGAACAAAAACATTTAGTCCCATAAAAAGTATGTCGTGAGATATGAGGGAAATAATGAAAGGGAGGAAGAAATTCAGTTCTGTTTGAAATATTATTTAAAGTAGTGCATGCTTTCAAATGTAAATATAATATAGTCACTTATTAACTCAATAAGGAAGTTCTAGAAAATAACATGTACACTTTAAAATTATAAGGAAAACTTTTTACTTTAGCAAACCTTGTCTGCCAAATATTATTATAACATACTTACAATGGAATTAATTTCATCAAAAATACTTTTCAATTTAAACAGAAGAATGAAGCATTGAGAATTATTGAATTCTGTACTAGTTGTTTAACACAAGTTATCAAAATAGAATCACAACAGAATGAAATAATGGATTTTTAAAATTTATTTATACAGCAATGTCAGCAGCAGTCTTCAATTCATGTGAAGGTTAGATACAGGTTATTATGAATCACGCTCGTGCAGTTTCATGAGTAAAATGACCTTTGACCTTCACATTTCCAGATGTTACTATTTGCTGTTTAATAGTCAAAACAGCTCTAACTCACACTGAGACCTGGCAGGAATTCATAGTACGGTAGACCAAGCTATTTATTTTACAGATCAACAGAATTTGGGTGTGTCCTCAGTTAGTATACTCTCATAAATCATTATTTTATATATATGACTTCTAAGAATTATTTAAATTAATGACTGTATATGTTTTTCTTTACCCTCATTTTACTATAAATAAATTGTTACAACTACATTAGCTAAAAATACAATTTCATTCATTTCATTCAAGCAAGACTGAGAAACAGTTAACATTAATTCCTTTACCTTTGTAGGTATCAGGAGAAAAGGTCTGGGGACTCTTTCAATGCAGACATAAAACAGAATTTAGAATTGGTGCTAAGTAAATGTGAGGAAACAAACACAATCTTAACTAGAAAAATGTATTTGAAATAAAAGAATTATCACTATCATTTTTAGTGTAAGAAATTACATTCCTGAAAATAGCATGGAGGTTATCATTAAGAATTTTTTATTTGTTTGTCAAGATAGCTATCTAGGAATTTAATTTATTTAATTTTATTTTTAAATGGGAAAATTCTGTACTTCTCTAATATCTAGCAGAATCTTTCATTCTCAATAACCTTAGATTGAAGTCACAAAATCAGAGAGGAAAAGAAGAAATTAACCATTACCACATATTAGTAGATTGTATGTATTTAATCCATAAGCCATGGGAGAAAATGTCAAAATCATTTCCATATGTAAAATTTACAGCACATTTATATTCATTGCATAATAATAAACTAACACAGTTTTTAAATTCTATAGGCAATGTATTTGTAAGTTTAATAAAAATGTTTAATGACTTCATTTACTCTTATAGAAAAAAACTTATTCATTTTATTAATACTATGATTTACCTGTAAAGAATTGGATAAGACATATAAAAATGTTGTGTAGATATCTTTGGAAAGTTAAGATATTGTGTTTTGCGTGCAATTATATGTTCCGTGTTGAATATTTTTCCTCTTAATGCCCTCCTTTTATTTCTTTTTTTTTTTCATTCTTTTAACAGTATTGAGTACATACTTCTGTGGCACTGTATCAAACACTTTATGTGGAATCTCTTATTAAACATCACCACATGTACAAACACTAACAATCCAGATGTGTTCTCTTTTCTTAGTAAGAAAATAAAAGTTTAGAGATTAAGTAACTTTCAGCCATGTGAATAGGTGCCAATTATAAATGAACTCAACTTGTGAGCAATATTGCCTCATAAGTCAATAACATTCCCTCTAAGATAATCAGATTTTGCAGAATGTATGAGTAAATTATTCCAATAAAATGACAGGGAACAAAAAGAATATTTCTGTAGTTCATAGTAGAATGTATCTTTCAGTTGAGTGTAGTCATTCTCAACTGGGGTCTCTGGACCAGCAACGTCAATATCACCTGAGTACTTGTAAGAAATACCAATTCTTGGGACCCACCCCAAACCTACTGAATCAGAAACTCGTTGTGGCATACCAATCTATATTTTAACAAGACTTCCGGGCTACTCTCGCTAAATTTTAGAATATATGTCTCTGCATATTTACTCTTACTAACCATTGACATTTGTCTCTCACAATGAGAATTACTCCTTTTTTTAGAAAAGTTTAATTTGGAAGAATTGTCACTATCTCATCTAAGAAAAACAAGCTGAGGAGAAACAAATGTAGAAAAATTAAGTGTACAGCTTATACATTCTTGAGGGAAGTTCTTGCTCAAAATATTTCTTAGCTATAGTTTGTGTCTTCAAATTTAAATCAATGAGTCTTTCTTCCTTTAGCAGAGGAAAAAGATATGCATATTGGGGTAAAGGCAGAAAGAATTAACAACATATGAACCTGGAAGTGGTTGGGGATGGCATGTAACAACAGGAAACTGATGAGAAACAAGTGACAACAGAGATTTTGCATCCTACTTAGTAAGGAGGCCGAACCATTCCAGGGACTTTCTTATTCCAGGAAATGCAACTAGACTTTCTTGTGAAGTCTTATACCTAGTTTATTTTTATTCATTTATTATCTGTTTCTTATTTTCCTTTTTGCTTGTTATTCTAAATTACTATTTAGCTCACAGGATTCACTTTATTTTAGTCTTACTTTGTAAATTCTAGTTTAATCTCTTAGTTGATGATTTTTATTTTATTTAAAATTGTAATTATTTTGCCTCATTTTATTTACATTCTTTATTTTACTTTTACTTTTTAGTTTAATATATTCTGGGTATTTCTTAATTGTAGAAAAATTATCATTTCTTTTTAATATCTCCCATTTTAAAATTCATAATCTTTATTTAAAACTATAGAACAATACAAACATTTCTCTCTATATATATTCAGCAATTAATTATATTGCATTAGACTCACACTGACATACTGTAGTATTTGAGCTGAGCTTATTTTTCCAGGGGGAAAAGGACATACAGCATAAGGGATTGCCAGAACTTTTTCTACATATGGATAGGCTGGCTCTTGCTCTTTGCCTGGGAGAATCCTTATTTTCTCTTGTTGTATCAGGATAATTATTAATAGCACCATGTGTTATATTCAGATATGCCCTATTTGTACTACAAATTAAATGAATACTCTTTGGGGAAAAGTTGAGCTAAGCTTTGTGCTCCACTCTAAAAATGCGTTGACCAAAAAACAAAAACAAAAAATATACTTGGCCGGGCGCGGTGGCTCAAGCCTGTAATCCCAGCACTTTGGGAGGCCGAGACGGGCGGATCACGAGGTCAGGAGATTGAG
>NW_012114364.1:7540281-7550462 GCF_000951035.1 Colobus angolensis palliatus | reverse complement strand
TATATATACTTAATTTCCTAACCATCCTTTTTAAAACTGTAGGACCTTCTGAATACTCTCTATCTCCATTCTCTGATTTAATTATGTCATAGTAGTTTGAAATAAATTACTATGTATTTTATTTTTTTTGTTACTTGTCTCTAGAGTCTAAGTACTATGAGGCCAGAAATTTTTCTCTTTATGTGGTTCTATGTTCTCAGGAACTATTTTAGTACTTTCTACATAATGGGAATCATACATAAATGCATAATTATATATACATTAATCATATATCTAAACATCATAATTTTTAACATTATAATGTTTATATATGGTAATAATATTGATATTAATTATGTGAGTATTAATATAGCAATATAAGACCTATTAATATAATAATATTAACATGACAATATTATTAGATAATATATAATTCTATTAATATATGTTTAGGATGTTCATATAATTAATGTATATATAATTATGTATGTTAATATGTGCATTAAGTATATACACATTAAATATATACAATTATGTATACACTAATTGTATATATAATTTATAACATAATATGTTATTACATTATTATAATTAACATGATTTTATATGTGTGTGTGTGTATATATATAAAACTGGTATTTTTTTCTTGCTTATCCATTATTCTTTCAACTCAGTCCTTCCTTCAATACACTGTTCCCTTCTTCCTGAAACCTCCTTTAATAAAGACCTATTGATGGTAAACACTCTTAATTTATAAAATATAAAAATAGTATACTCATGCCTAGTTTGAATAAGTTTACTATTGGACACTTAATGTTTCTCAAATACCTTGAATTATACAAAATTATTTTAACCTGGTATCATGCCTGATTGTTAACGGACATGTGTTGCTTTAGTCAATTGAAACAATATTTGCTACATCAGAGATACACCAGAGTTGTACTAAGGCGGTAGCCACTAGGCACATTTAGCTATGGGCTACTTGAAATGCAACTAGTCTGAATTGAAGTATGGTATAAAGGCTGAATTTTGAGATCTTAGTAGAAAAAAGAAGATAAAATATCTCATTAATTATTAATACATTAAATACCTATTGAAATTATAATATTTTGGAATATTGGTTAAATAAAATATACCATTAACATTAATTTCACCTCTTTATTTTTACTTTTACTTTAAGAGCTTATCACTCAGCATTATACTATAGACTTTAATACAGGAATATACTTATTCTTGGAAGAATAAGGGGCTACTGATAGGCTAATAGAGTTTGGATATTTGGCTCTTCCAAACCTCTTGTTGAAATTTGATCCCTAGGGTGGAAGGGGTAATGAGGGACTTACTGCTCTGAGTTCCTGGGTCCAGATCTGATTGTTAAAAAAGAGAACCTGGCACCTCCTCCTCTCTTTCTTTCTCTCTCATCACGTGAGGCCTGTTCCCCTCTCCCTTCTGCCATGAGTGGAAACTTCCAGAAGTCCCCACCAGAAGCAGATGCTGGTGCCATGCTTCTTGTATAGCCTGTAAAACCATAAGCCAAATAAATGTCTTTCTTTGACAACCACCCAGCTTCAAATATTCTTTTATAGCAAAGCAAACACAAGGACAAATGCCAAATAGAGAATGGGAAGTTATTTTGATAATGAAAGTAAACAAATTTGTTTTAAGGAGAAACAAAGATGGTGGTTACAATCTAAACAGGTAAATTCCTGTCATGATCTTCTCTCCTCCTGATATTGGGAATGGTTCAGTAGAATGTGAGCATGAAAAGGAAATGATGTTCAACAAGTGTTGTAGCAATTAGTTGCTCTTGTATAGAACAAATGTAGCTCTAGCCAGGAAAATAGTTCATTTCTGAACTGATCCCATAGAGATGGTTGGGAGATAAAATTAATAACAAAGTGACACAAATATACATTGTTTAGACATTCAAAGAACATATTTAAATCAAAACAACAACAACAAAAAAACAATTAGCCGGACGCAGTGGCTTATGCCTGTAATTCCAGCACTTTGGGAGGCTGAGGCAGGCGGATCACGAGGTCAGGAGATCGAGACCATCCAGGCAAACACAGTGAAACCCTGTCTCTACTAAAAACACACCAAAACATTAGCCGGGCGTGGTGGTGGGCACCTGTAGTCCCAGCTACTTGGAAGGCTGAGGCAGGAGAAGGCCTGAACCTGGGAGCCGGAGCTTGCAGTGAGCCACTGAATTCAGGCCACTGCACTCAAGCCTAGACAACAGAGCAAGACTGTGTCTCAAAAAAAAAAAAAAAAAAAAAGGAAAGAAAAGAAAAATGTGATGGAACACATTATAGCAGTGTTTTTATTTTCTGAACTTCTAAAATTGGTTTTCTCAGTTTCCAAAAATGGAAATGAATTTGCTTCAATTTTTCTTATGTGATTCCTGATGAGATCAGAACTGAAAAATCACATATCTTAACAAAAAATAATTAACATTTGTCTTAAATTTACCACATAAACAGTTTTGTTATTATAAAATGATACTCTTCCTTTCATAATACTTATCTCAGGATCTCATACATAATGTCGCAATTAAATTATTCCCTTTAATTATCTTTTCCATTTCCCCACATTTTCTCGCAGAACAAAATGTATTATCATCATGTACGCTAAGATAAGTCTATGCTATTTCCTTATTAAGAAAAAGAAATTGAATAGCAGTATCAAATAATTGACAAGTATATAAAAGGTATAATGTGGTGCATTAAGCTCTTTGTCATATGCATTATGGGTGCGTTAGTTTCCTTATCTTTTTACAGAAACATCTTTATATTGATGAGCTTTCTATAAATACACACTTCCATATTATAGTATGGCACTATTTAAAGTGCAAAAATTGTTTTCATAACATTTTCTACAATATCCAGGTGCAGTTATTAAAAGTACATTTTCGGCCGGGTGCGGTGGCTCACACCTGTAATCCCAGCACTTTGGGAGGCAAGGCGGGCGGATCATGAGGTCAGGAGATTGAAAACATCCTGGCCAACATGGTGATACCCTGTCTCTACTAAAATACAAAAAAATTAGCCAGGTGTGGTGGCGGGCGCCTGTAGGAGGCTGAGACAGGAGAATGTCTCAGGAGATTGCAGTGAGCTGAGATCATGCCACTGCACTCCAGTCAGTCTGGTGACAGAGCAAGACTCCGTCTCAAAAAAATAAAAAAGGTACATTTTCAAACGTAAACTTGTATTCTGATTTTTTTTATCTGAAATGATTCACCTTTTTTCCTAAGTTGCTTTTAGTTTTTTGGTATTTATAAACATATATTTTATACGTATTAAGAAGTCTATTTAACATATGTATATATGCTGTTTAAATAGAACAATACTTGACGTTGAACAAATATATATTGAATGATGGAATAAAGTTTTTGATGACTGTGGCAGATTCTAATGGTCAGCTAATTGAATTTCCATTCCCAGAAATCTTCTGCTTCTCCCATCTACTAACTATAGAATCTAGAAAGTTAAGTCTCATTCTTACAGATTTCATTGCCCTTAGAGTAACATGAAACAGTTTTGGACATTAAGATGTACACATATGAAAGTCTACAAGGAATGTTCATGAGAATACTTTGCTTCCTTATGAAAAAGACAGGAATAGTTTGAACCACCCTTTCTCTTTCTTCCTGCCTTAAAGATAGATATTTTTTACTGGGTTCATGGCAGTCAGCTTAGGGTCTTGAGCAGAGCCCATGAGAACTGCAGACACAGCAATACTAGATTATTGAGCTGCTATAGCTATTACCATCATTACCTCTTCTTGTTATATGATAAAAGGAATAAAAAAAAACTTGTTTAAGCCACTGCTGGGTGGGGTTTTTCTAATAATTATCTAGCAAAACAATATACCATAATAAAATATTTCAAAAGCTAGGTTGTAGCTATCACTCAAATACAACAACTGGACTAATTAATTGTTATATTTTATTGCCTCCTTTTCTGAATTCTCTCGTTGACTTTCCACAATAGGTGGAATGCATAGCCAGTGATTGTAAGACTTCTGTGACCACAGATGTTAGTTCCTTTTTTTGATATATATTGAGCAATATATGTAAGTTTCCAACATACTACATCGAATATTTAGCACAGAGTATTACATAGATCAGAGTGCTTAGAGAAAAAATTTTCTTAGTAGAATTTGAATATAGAATCCATTCCCCTTAACTCAAATCCATCAGATAGTGAATTTATTATTTTTTAGGAAAGAAAAATGATGAGAAGACCTTAAGCTAAAGATCTAATAATCTTTATCAGTCATTTATTGTTGTTAGAGAAAACATTTATTACTGATTATATGAACAGTAATAATTATATTTTAACTTTGCCAGGGTCTTTCTCGTTTATTTCTCTCTAAGGCATGATGAATAAGGTGTCATTTGACATATAATTCAAAATGTTTAAAATATAATTTGTAGACGTTCACACTTCTTTGTGCGTGTATAACTGCCAGATGAGAGGTTTCCCCAAAAATGGATTTCCCAGGCCTCCTTTCTATCCATGTATTGTAAAATAGTTGCCTCCAGGTATTTTAGCAGATTCAGGGAACAATTTTGCTACCATTGGCTTCATGATGTTGGGTCAGAGGCGCTTCATAAACTCTTGCATGGTCATTTTAATTTTATGGATTTTATTGAGAGAAAGTCATAAACTAGCCTAAACCATTAAAAGAATCAAAGACTAACATGTCTGTGTTTTGCCAAGGCATATTTTCTGTTATTTGAATATTTCAAGGCCTGAACAATTTATTTAACATGTCATAACACGTTTTAAATTTCTGGATCATGAAGATAAGGTAAGAAAAATAAAAAATGTCCACTGAAAGTGTGTATGAAATTGTCCGAGCAAACTAATTGAAGAAATAATAGTGTTTTAAAAATAAAGTTATTTTCCATTTTATTAAATTGCTATTTGTAGAATATTTGTTATATAAACATTCCAATAAAATATGATTTATTTCTTAACCAGAAACCATTTTTGTTTTAAGTAAATATTATTTTTCATAGAGAAGATAAGTTTAATGATAAAATAAGCATAGGTAAAATATTCAAGATACAAGTTGTTTTTGCCAATGTATCTAATCATAAGTATATTATCAGTTATATTTTCATCTACCCTTAAGCTAGGTGTCTAATTACAAAGATAAGTATAATGTGTTCTGAATTCACGAGAAACTGTTACATTCATATAGTTAGATATATTCACTTAGCTATCCCAATTACTCTCACCTTCTAACAAAATTATCTTTTAAAAATCTAATTATGAAATATTTTATATATAAGGCAGAATGAGAAAGTATAATATATAATATAAAATATACTATGAATACTTGTAAATTCATCAAATATCATTTCAATAGAATATAGAAATAATGTTTTATTTCTTGATATGGGAACTGATTTTAATGTTCTTCTCTCCATCTTTTTCCTTCTTCACTGCCTAAAATTTACAGTTTATCATTTTCTTTTTTATATTCATCATTTTAATTTAAAAATACATTATATAACTTTGCTAGTTATTAACCTTTGTTTAAATTGAATCTTACAACATATACTTTTGTAACACTCGTTTGTATTACACATTGTCTTCCCAAGTGGGTCTGTAGTTATCTCCTTTTGTCATTCTGCGTAATTTTATGTGTGCCTTTTTCTCGGGGTTTTTCCTGATGATGCTTGTGAGAGTTTGCTAGATTTTTCCAAGTTTTCAAAGATGTTACTCTCAATTTGTTGATCCTCACTATTTGCTTGTTGGCTAATTCTTTAATTCTTGCTCTTCTCTTTATCATTTCATTTCTTATAATTTTGCATGTTTTATTCTATTTTATTTGCAATATCTAAACTATAATCCAAGGTTGTTATTTTTAGTCATTTTCTTCTTTTAAATGTATGCATTAAGTACTCTAAAAGTTGTTCTGAATCTTTTTTTAACCTGTAAATTTGGATATTATACATTAAATATCATATCTGGTCTCAACTCACTATGTGTGATGTGTTTATTTAGTACTTTAAGTACATTATTCTCCTTTATTCTGTCCTCTCTATTGCTGCATAGAAGTCTATTGCCAGTATAATTTCTTGTAGGCAATACTGATTTTCTTCTCTATCTGCCATGAAGTTATTCTCCTTGACTCTGAATATATAGTTTCTCTAGTTAGTCCTGCATAGAATGTGTTGGGCTTTAAGAATCTGAGGATTCATGGGAATGCCATGACACCTTCTCTGACCTTATGTTTCTTCAAAAAGGTATTACTTTTACCAGCTGCCTAAGCAGCTTAATAGTTGGACTTATCTGAAAGTTCAGCTCCCTCACTCTCATGCATGGTGTCTACAAGACTCAAATATCTAGAGAATGAAACAACTGGGCCTTCTCATGTCACTCTCTCTGTATGTTTGCGTCCTTTCCACCAAGAAAGGTTCAGAGTACTCACATTTTTTATATTGCAGTTCAGAGTGCCAAAGACACTTGCCTTAAGAGAAAGATAGGTGGAGTATATTGCCTTTTATGATCTCTCCTCAAAGATCACATAGGATAATTTGTCATGCTTTATTACACAAAGTTACAGAGGTCTACCCGGGTTCAAGGAAGGGGACTTTGAAAAGTCCATGAGATGGATACATATTGGTGAGGACATATTTGGAAATTACAGTCTCCCCTAGGATGGAAACCACCTGATAACTTTTGAGAAACATTTCTTGGTTATAGCTTGCTATGGAAGCTCAGGTAACATGGAAATAAGTTTTGAACCTTGATGATAGCTATTTATGACATCAAATTCAGGGAAGTCTTCTTCCCAATTCAAGACCAAGACAGACAGTTTTCCTTTATGGATTGAATTTTGTTGCTGTCAAGCTTATTATTTCATCTAACAGCAGTACTTCTTTGGGTGGGGTCACCTATTTCAACTTCCCAATCTGAACTAATCAAATTGGAGACTTAAGTCCTTGTTTTTCACCTTTCCATGCCTTCTAAAGCAGAAATCTGATAGGTGTTATCTTAGAAGAAGAGTGGAGTAGTAATAAAAAGGGAGACTGAAGAAGCTAGATAGAACTAAATGTTCTATTTCTTCATATGGAAACTGATTAAATGGATGTGCTAACTTTATGAAAATTAATTGGTGTGTACATTCATAATTTATACTCTTTGATGCCTGTGCTGTACTTCAACAGAATGTAAAACACACCAAAAAATGAACAGAAACCATGGATAATAAGAGATTTACAAATGACCTCTTAGAAGTGCCTTTTGCTTCAGCATGTGATTAATTACCTTTGATTTGTTCTTCTCTTTAGTTTTGAGTTTTGAGATATGCATATATAAATATGTATAATAAAGACTCAGTTATACATTTAAATTGATTTTTAATGTCTGAGCTATAGATTTTAGTTCTTTGTGTTTAAAGTAATTTCATATATCATTATTTTAAATGTAACCAAGACTACTACCATCAAATTAGTGCATCATCCCAGTGAGCAGGAATACAAAAGTCATATCAGTTTTGTAGACTTCCAAAGTACAAGCCAAACCATACTGCAGTTTAAGCTGTCAATATGCACAATGAGTGTTGTTTCTCTGCTATAACTAAGGATGTCACCACATTAAAAATCAGAGTAGATCCTTTCCATTTTTTAAAAGAGGAGGAAATTAGGTCTCCCCAAAATTTGAGACATAAAAAGTGTACCATTTTTACTTGATATAATTTACAAAGTTATTTCAAACAAATTATTTGCTTTTAGGTTCACATACAAAAATGTGTCATACAGGTCTTACTATTGCAGTTATGCTATTGAAGAAATGGCTTCTATTAGTTCTAGGTAAACTCTCTCATTGTCCTTTGGCTTGGTGACTGGACCCTCAATATTTACATCAATATTTAATTACTGTTATAGCTAATTTCACACCAAACACATAAATAGGGACTTATATGTGAAGCTCTCAACCCATCAGCCACTCCAACAGCAAACTTGCAATTGCTATGTTAAGCCACATGATACTGAAGGAGAAAGCTCAGGACCTATTTGGCTTTACTGAGGTCAGGCCACTAGCCCTCCTCTGCAGAGAACTTCAAACCACAGCATGCGAGCATTAGCACTTTGATGGCCTTTACAAAGATGTGTGGAATTATGCTTAGGTTCTAGGATGTTCAATGCCACTTTAGAAACTTAGATTGCAGGTAGACTCAGGGGGAAAAATAGTTTGAATTTGTTCAATTAATTTAAAAAATTCTGAATTCCTCTCATATTCTAGCTCTGCTCCAAGTTACAAATGTGGAAAGATTGCTAAGACATAACCCACTGCCTTCAACAGAATCACAGGACTGTTTTCTAATGCTGAATCATTGAAAAATCTGAAAAATATTTAGTTAAAATATATCCCTCTTTTCTGCCCATGACTCTCCTTGAATCTTTTTATTATTCAAAAATAGCAAAAATACAAAATTTAAATATGTGTGTGGGGGGGATCTCACACTTCACTTCCTTTTATCTTTCTGGATTTTCAAATCATTACCCCCTTTCCATTATGTAAGATAATATGCTATTTGTAGTCTTCTTTCAGAGGAGACCTATGCTTCAAGACAGGAGATGATGTGGAAAGAACAGCCCATATTCAGATCAGCCTATAATTCTAGCTAAAAACAAAATATAGTTGACATTGAGAGCCCCCAAGAGAACTTGGCATTTAGCCTGGGTAAAGGCCAACATCATTTGTAATCAATGTCTTACTCATATCACCAAGCTCTGACTTCCCTCTGCTTAGTACATGAAATAAACTACCCAGATTTCACTGGAAACTGTATTTTTCTGAAATGTTTTTACCAGAGAGATCCACTGTCAGCAATGTTATTGCAGTTGCTAATGATTGATTTTAATTGGTAATTTTTTAAACAGCTTTATTGAGATATAATTGATAAATAAAGAATATTTAATGTAAACAATTTTATAAGTTTGGATATATGCAAACATCCGGGATACCATTACTACAATCAAGGAAGTACATATCCAACACATCTCAGAGTTTTTTGTGTCCTGTTTTGTGTGTGTATGTTTTGTTTTGTTGCTTTTGTGGCAAGAATACTTAACATGAAATCTATCATTTTGCCGGGCGCGGTGGCTCACGCCTGTAATCCCAGCACTTTGGGAGACTGAGATAGGCTAATCACAAGGTCAGGAGATCAAGACCATCCTGACTAACACGGTGAAACCCTGTCTCTACTAAAAATGCAAAAAATTATCTGGGCGTGGTGGCAGGCGCCTGTAGTCCCAGCTACTCGGGAGGCTGAGGCCGGAGAATTGCGTGAACCAGGAGGCAGAGCTTGCAGTGAGCCGAGATTGCGCCACTGCACTCCAGCCTGGGCGACAGAGCGAGACTCCGTCTCAAAAAAAAAAAAAAAGAAAAGAAAGAAATCTATCATTTTAACAGATTTTGAAGTACATAGTGTTGTATTATTTACTATAGGCAGTATGTTATACAGCAGATCTCTAGAACTTATTCTTCTAGTATAACTGAAACTTTATACCCATTGAACAAATTCTTTCCATTTCTTCCATCACCACAGCCTTTGGCAGCCACTATTTTTATTAGCTGCTTCTGTAAGTTGGACTGTTATAAATAACTCATATAGGTGGAATCATAGAATATTTGTCCTTATGTAACAGGCTTGTTTTACTTAGTATAATGTCCTCCAAGTTTATCCATGTTGTCATAAATGGCAAGATTTCTTTCCTTTTGAAGGCTGAATAATATTCCACTGAATGTATATACCACATTTTCTTTATTCATTCAGTTGTCAGTGGACAATTGGGCTGTTTCCATATCTTGGGTATTGTGAATAATGTTGCAATGAACATAATAGTGGAGACATTCCTTCAAGATACAGCTGTCCATTATTTTGGATATATATTCAGAAGTGGAATTGCTGAATCAAATGAGAATTCTATTTTTAATTTTTTGAGGAACCTCCATTCTGTTTTTCATAGTTCCTGCACTATTTAACATTTCCACCAACAGTGTATATGGTTCCAGTTCTTCACATCCTCACCAACACTTATCTTTGTTGCTGTTGTTTTTTAATATAGCAGCCATCTTAATAGGAGTGACAGAAATATCTCAGCATGGTTTTGATTTGCATTTCCCTGATGATAAGTGACACAGATCACTTTTTCTTTTTCTTTTTTTTTTTTTTTT
>NW_012114364.1:7537823-7539816 GCF_000951035.1 Colobus angolensis palliatus | reverse complement strand
TTTTTTTCCCTCTTTTGCTATGCAAAAGCATTTTTGTTTTACGCAATGCTACTTGTATGATTTTGCTTTGCTTCAAAAAAAATCATTGTTAAGATCAATGTCAAGAAAGCTTTCCCCTATGTTTTCCTTCTAGGAGTCTTGGCCTTTAATTCATTATGGTTTTATTTGTGTGTATGGTATAAGGTAGAGATCCCATTTCATTTCTTTAGCATGTCAAAATCCAGTTTTCTTACCACTATGTTTTGAAGAAACTATTATATTCCCTTTATGTATTCCTAGCCCCCTTCTTAAGATCAGTTGACTGTATACGCATGAAATTTTTCTGGACTCTGATCTGTTCTTTTATTCTATATGTATGTATTTATGCCAGTATCATACTGTTTTACTGTTGCTTTGTAATATAATTTGGAATCAGGCAGTGTGATGCCTCAAGTTTTGTTCTTTTTCAAGATTACTTTGCGTATTCTGAATCTTTTGGAATTCCTTGTGAATTTTAGTTTTTTTTTCTATTTCTGTAAAAAGTGCCATTTGGATTTTGATAGGAATAGCATTGAATCTGTAGGTTGCTTGAGTAATACGGACATATAAGCAATATTAAGTCTTCCAATTAACAAATACAGAATGTATACAATGTAAAATACATTTCATTCTATTGAATGCTTTCATGCAATTGATAAGTTGAACCTTTGTTATATCACTGATAAAACAATTGAGGAAATATTTGAATGTCAGGGGGAAAATAAACATTAACTGATCAAGATGAACACCTCATTAGGCACATAAATTGTAAATGCACTTATCATAGATCCAGGCTGCTTTTTGGATCTGCTAGACTGGTCTGTATTGCGGTAAATTATATGCGTAAGAAGTACATTTTTATATTTAACTTTGTCTGAAAGACAGCATGAGGTGCTACTCAGTATTCGTTGAAACAATTTGCATCCTACATTCCAGCCACACCAAACTACATATGTTTCCTAGACACAGTTTCAGCTTATGCTGGGCGATCTGCTTAAAATCACATTCCCTCCACTGTCACCCGCCACACACACACACACACACACACACACACACACATACACACACACACACACATACACATTCACACATAATGTGATGTTTTCTGCCTTCTATATACTAACTCTTCTTTCAATTTTATAAGCTTTGTATAATATGTTTGTTAACATTTAAACTCCTTAGCAGAGAACTGGCTACATAGTGTACACTCAATGGATGAACAATAAACAAAGAAAGGAGGACAGAAGAAGTAACTGATATACAGAATATGTTTAGTAAAACCTATAACATGGATTCATGATATTCCATTAATTAAAAGACCAACTTGGGGATTTCAGACCATATAAAATGAAACTGATAAAGAGTAAGAATATTTTCAATTATCACCAATTTGTAAGGAATTGAAATATCAAAAATAATTCTAAGGCAAGAAATAATAAAAGTAGCATGTGAAATCATCATATGAAGCAAAAATAGGATCTGCTTTGATCTGTTGGAAAAACACAATGTAGTGTGGTATATTCATGTGGAAGAGAAAGAAATAAGAGAAACCAAAGGGATTAAGGCATATGACATGGAAACTCTCCACAAAGAATGAGTTTCCAGCAATGAAAAGATAACATAAAATGTTTCTTGGCATGATAAAAAGACACTTGGATTTGAGAAGTCACAGCAGGAAAAACTATTAGTAGCATAAATGAACACACAAAATCAAGTTAAGCATTTCAAGACTATCACTCAGCAGCTTTTTATGTTAAAAAAATGATATTAAGAATTAGAACTGAATGAAAAATTGCATTTAAGCTTACAGCCAAAGAGCAATTACAGGGTGCTACAGAATAAAGAATTTTTTTTCCTTCTTTCATATGTAAAATTAATGATTGTGGGAAGGAATATATGTATGTATTCTTTATAATTAAACTTATTTGGGAAAAATTCTAGTGCTTTATTGCCACATATAAGTTGCTCATATTAC
>NW_012114364.1:7535492-7536603 GCF_000951035.1 Colobus angolensis palliatus | reverse complement strand
TTTTTGAGATGGAGTCTCATTCTGTTGCCCAGGCTGGAGTGCAGTGGTACGATCTCGGCTCACTGCAAACTCTGCTTCCTGGGTTCATGCCATTCTCCTGCCTCAGCCTCCCGAGTAGCTGGGACTACAGGCGGTCACCACTACGCCTGGCTATTTTTTTTTTGTATTTTTTAGTAGAGACAGGGTTTCACCGTGTTAGTCAGGATGATCTGGATCTCCTGGCCTCTTGATCCGCCCGCCTCGGTCTCCCGAAGTGCTGGGATTACAGGCGTGAGCCACCGCGTCCGGCCGGAAATAATTTTAATGTTAACATAAGTGCATCTGTCAGTATTTACATTGTAGATTAATACATCTGTACTTCAAAACTTATTGTATAGCAAATATTTTCTTGGCTATTAGTCTTTTGCTGGTGGAAATGTTTTGCATTTTTTAACTTCATCTTTATTGTTTTCCTCTTTTTAGAGAATTGAAAAGGAAAAATTAAGTGCAAGATAAAATAAGTACTTGTGATAATCACACATAGGTTATATTATTGGTATTTTAGTGTATTTTTCCGGGTAGTCTCTTTGTTAGAAATATTACATGATGGGATTAAGATGATAGAGGAAAAAAACAACTTTGTAGTTTGCTTTTATTGGCAGTGGAGTGATAGGGAAAGAAGTTGAGTAGAACAAATGGGGCTTAGGGGGTCCCACTGCCTGGGGTTGAAACATGGTTGCATTCTAAGAGCTGAGAAACCTTAAGTTACTAACTATACTATTCATTTCTTGCTTATAAAACTGTGAGAGTAAAATATATTATGTGTGTGTATGTGTGTATACAATTATTAGCACAATAATTACCATATGGAAATGTGATAGCTAACACTAATATTTTCTCTTATATCTTAATATTTCTTTGCAATTAAAAATGCTTTCCAAACACTCATAAAACCTGAAGAATAGTCTATCAATTGGCTGAAGATACTCTGCTAAGCGCTAGCATTCCCTTATTTTAACACTTGAATTATGTTTGTTACTATTTGTAATAATTTTGGCCGGGCGCGGTGGCTCAAGCCTGTAATCCCAGCACTTTGGGAGGCCGAGACAGGCGGATCACGAGGTCAGGAGAT
>NW_012114364.1:7534328-7535153 GCF_000951035.1 Colobus angolensis palliatus | reverse complement strand
TGTGTGTGTGTGTCTGTGTGTGTTTGTGTATCAGATTAGATTTCCATCCTTTCTATCTTATGCTTATTTTTCAAGTATTTCTTGGTAATTGCCCCATGAGATTTTCCAAGTTTCTTGTTATTTTATATTCTCTGTATAAAATAATTGTAATTTCTAATTGCTTTTATTTATATTTTCTTACTTCACATTTTTATGACTTGATTTGTTGAAAAACATATTAATTCTTGATCTGGAAAAATATGCTAAGCTTCTTATAATGGTTACTATGATATTTTTGTTATTTTGATATTATATGGCATGATGATATGATTTAAATATGATAGACATTTTACAAGACTGGAGTTTTGTTTATCAAGTTTCTTGATGCTTTTGATTTGGTGTGTGAACAATTATAATTTTTAAAATTATATAGGAACTTAGCAATGTTCTACAAAGTAATGATTTTCAGGAATAGATTCCAGTCATTAAGCAGGAGGTGATTTTACATATATCATCCGGTCATATTTCACCAAATACTCTGCTTCTTCCTAATATAAGGCCCTCTCATTCCTGTCCTAAAGTAGTGCTAGAACATCCTGTTTTCAACTGTATTAGTCAAGGCTCTCTAGAGGGACAGAATTAATAGGAGATATATATATACACACACACACACACACATACATACACACACATACAAAATATGTATATATACACACACACACTTGCATATGTATTATAAGAATCTTAGCATATATATATATATATATGTATATATCAGTTTATTAAGGATAAACCTCAAAAGGCGAAGTCCCACAATAGGCTGTCTGCAAGCTGACGGGCAAGGAA
>NW_012114364.1:7533282-7533703 GCF_000951035.1 Colobus angolensis palliatus | reverse complement strand
AACCAGTAGTTTTCCATCCACTTAATATTTCTGGCAAAATGTGGAAAAATGGCTGTGTGTTTGTGCACGTACTCATACATACACACACATACAAAATATGTATATATACACACACACACTTGCATATGTATTATAAGAATCTTAGCATATATATATATATATGTATATATCAGTTTATTAAGGATAAACCTCAAAAGGCGAAGTCCCACAACAGGCTGTCTGCAAGCTGAGGGGCAAGGAAGCCAGTCTGAGTCCCAAAACTGAAGAACTTGGAGTCCAATGTTCGAGGGCAGGAAACATCCAACATGGGAGAAAGATGTAGGCCAGAACATTAAACCAGTGTAGTCTTTTCACATTCTTCTGCCTGCTTTTATTCTGGCTGTGATGGCAGCTGATTAGATTGTGCCCAGCCAGATTGAGG
>NW_012114364.1:7531645-7532665 GCF_000951035.1 Colobus angolensis palliatus | reverse complement strand
CATAACCTGTTACTCTCCAATTTCCTCCCTCTGAGGCAGCCTTGTTGTCTGTCCATGGACAAATAATTCTCTTTTCCCTCTACCTGAAAAGTGCTTGCCACATATATCCACATACTTACATCCTCACTTCCATTAAGCTTATTCTCAAATGATAATATAAAGTTTCTCCTGGCCATCAAACATAAAGCAATATCCCTTTCACCAGTATTCCATGTACCCCTTAGCTGTCCATAATATTGATTACCATATGAATACATGTTTCTGCTTTAACACAAATTTAACATTCACGCTAAAATACCCTTGAATTCTACAAAATCTTAACAACAAATAATACTGATAGGTAAAATGGTGTTTTTGCCTATAATAATTCTTATAGGTAAAATGATTTTGTAGGAGCACATATTTAAAAATTATGCAACTTTTTAAAGCACCAACAATTTTTTTTTATTACACTTTAAATTCTAGGGTACATGTGCACAACGTGCAGGTTTGTTACATATATATACATGTGCCATGTTAGTGTGCGGCAGCCATTAACTCATCATTTACCTTAGGTATACCTCCTAATGCTATCCCTTCACCCACCTCCCCACAATAGGACTCCATGTGTGATGTTCCCCTTCCTGTGTCTAAGAGATCTCATTGTTCAATTCCCACCTATGAGTGAGAACATGCAGTATTTGGTTTTCTGTTCTTGCAATAGTTTGCTGAGAATGATGGTTTCCAGCTGCATCCATGTGCCTACAAAGGACACGAACTCATCCTTTTTTATGACTGCATAGTATTCCATGGTGTATATGTGCCATATTTTCTTAATCCGATCTGTCACTGATGGACATTTGGGTTGATTCCAAGTCTTTGCTATTGTGAATAGTACTGCAATAAACATACAAGTGCATGTGTCTTTATAGCAGCATGATTTATAATCCTTTGGGTATATCCCCAGTAATGGGATGGCTGGGTCAAATGGTATTTCTAGTTTTAGATCCTTGAGAAATTGCCACACTGTTTTCCACAATC
>NW_012114364.1:7526234-7527330 GCF_000951035.1 Colobus angolensis palliatus | reverse complement strand
GTAGCCTTGTAGTATAGTTTGAAGTAAGGTAGCATGATGCCTCCAGCTTTGCTCTTTTGACTTAGGATTGTCTTGGCAATGCGGGTTCTTTTTTGGTTCCATATGAACTTTAAAGCAGTTTTTTTCCAATTCTGTGAAGAAAGTCATTGGTAGCTTAATGGGGATGGCATTGAATCTATAAATTGTTCTGTCATTTTTCTATTAGTAGTTTTAATATTTTGTTGGTGCTGAATCTATAAATTACCTTGGGCAACATGGCCATTTTCACAATACTGATTCTTCCTATCCACGAGTATGGTATGTTCTTCCATTTGTTTGTGTCCTCTTTTATTTCACTGAGCAGTGGTTGGTAGTTCCCCTTGAAGAGGTCCTTTACATCCCTTGGAAGTTGGATTCCTAGGTATTTTATTCTCTTTGGAGCTATTGTGAATGGGAGTTCATTCATGATTTGGCTCTCTGTCTGTTACTGGTGTATAAGAATGCTTGTGATTTTTGCACATCAAAATTCTAATGAAACTGCAGTTGAAAAAGGGTTTTGTCATAAAAAATGAAGGTGAATTAATGGCAGAGTATATGAAGAAGATTCCAAGCTTTTGAATTACGGACACAAAATAAACATGCACGAAGATTCTGCAGAAATGTACAATAAGCACTTCAAAAACAGTGCACATGTTCAAAGTAAGCCAAAAGAAAAACAACAGGCTATTGAGCATCCATGTCCTGCTGGATTTAGCAATATCAGTATATTTTGTATTTTGCCATTATAACTTACTTGAGCAGGTTAGGAAGTTATTATTTTTTGATTGAATTTTCATCCTTTCATAATCTGTTCAGTAATACAGGTGCTGAGAAAACTACATTCCTTCTTTGCCAACTGGCTTCCTGCTATGTTCTGCCAAATGGAACACTTAAAGAAGGTTTGAAATTCAGCAGGGAGAGAGTACTTGCATATTCTGCTTTCCTTGCTGATCCTTCCAGCATCAATGTAGCCAAGGCAGTTTACTGTAAAATAGGCAGTTGGTTCCAGCTTCCAGCTCCTCGTGGTACTCCTAGAACTAACCCATTGAGCCCCTTGGGAGACAGCAGCACCCTTGGG
>NW_012114364.1:7521434-7523874 GCF_000951035.1 Colobus angolensis palliatus | reverse complement strand
TTTCTACATATAGATAGATGATAGATATATCTATATTATCTCTATGTATATATTATCAATATAGATAGCTATATTATTTTCTATATATATTCATACAAATTATTTCATATTTGTTTATTAAAATTATAAATAATATGATGAAATTTAGGGCAAACTTTGTGTTAATATGAATTTGTTTACAGAAAAATTGACCACCTCAAATCACTTTGATTTAATTTTACTTTAATTCTATTATATACTACAAATTCCACAAGAGTTAGTGTAATTAAAAGAAAATAATCTATTCCTGAAAACATGTGCCACCATGACTCTTTCAAAAGAACACAAAAGAAATAATTCAGTAACTGATAATATAGACAAGTGAGGCATATCAATTTAGTGTAAAACAATAGTAATTCTCAGTTCTAAATTGTTAACATTCATGGACCTTGCTTCCTGGGGTTTCATATTCAATGATCTTCCAATACATTGCTCAAAAGAGACATGGATCTGAGGTAACTGTTTTCATAATTAATCATAAATTATACTTGCTGCTCCAGATGCAATGATCTGGAAAAATTTAATTAAGAAATGAATAGAGCCAACTTTCCATTCTGATTCAATGGTTTTTTTTTTATTCATTAGTTCTATTGTATTTATTTAAGTAAATGTCTTGGTGATAAAATGGAAATATACCATAGTGACTGCCTCAAAAATTTAACTCTCTCTCGTTCAGCTGAAAGTTAGTTAGAATTAAATAAATTTGTGTAGTTACCTGGATCACACATAACTAAATTAAGACCTTACCAACTTCTCAGTATAAAAAATAGATTATCATACTACAGTAGAAAATATTCATATTCTTACTTGATTACAGTTTTCGGGTGCCCAGGAGTATACCTTATGCTTAGTTTATTTGCTGATAAACCTACTACAGGGCACCACCCCGTATTAAGCTCTGATAAATTCTTAATGACTTATGAACTATGAATACAAGGTCAACACATTGGTCCTCATACTGTGATAGTTATTTAAGCACCTACCACATAATACACATAAGCACCAGTATTGGGAATTTATATAATGAAGAGAAATATCTTCAATGAATTCAGAAATGTGGAGAAATATAAAGTCTTTCCTCTCCCTTTGACTTTATATTCAACCATGACCCATGTAACCCTACTTGTTTTATCTTCCTCATAGCATTGAGAGTTGTGTGTTAAAGTTCACATGATGAGGAGAAGTACGCTACCACTATCCCATCTTGAAAGGCTTGAAGGACAGTGATCTTGAGAAAGTGACATCTATGATGAGACATAAAGCATGACAAGTTTTTAATATATCACATAAGATGAAGAGAGTAGCATTAAGATGCTCAAACAGTGGGGATAGAAGACATAAAAGTGTGAGGAAAAATAAGTGAATGGTATGATTTGAGAACTGAAAGACTTTCATGGGTGCCAGAATACAGAAGACAGGTGAGGAGTACTAAGAGATGAATGAAGAGAAATAAATTGAAACAATCATTGTAAAAAGTATTAGGTATTTTGCATCGTAGCTGAAGAGCAATAGGAAATCATTAAAAGTTATTTAAAGCAGACAAGGAGATGAATATATTTATATTTCCTAAATAATTATCAGTATCAGTAAAATTGAGGAAGGTAAGACAAGAGGCTAAGAGAGTCAGGAAGTAACTGTATTAATCCAAATAGAAATGAATGGCCTTCTGAAATAGAGTGGTACTAGTGTGGAAGGGAGAAAGAGAAATAGTAAGGGGAAAGTATATCCGTGGAAGATTTGACCGTATTTTATTGCTTGATTCAATAAATGAATCAATTTTAGAAATAAGAGTTATCTTTCAGTCGTACTTTATTTAATGAGGTGTTTGATGAGGTTTACAAAAAAAAATGCAAATGTTAACATAAATACAGCAGTTAAGAGAGATAATTTCACAAAATGTACCAAAATCTACTTTTACTAGGTAGCTAAAGTTCATTTTCTAAATGGGCAAAGGTTTTTTTGTTGTTGTTTGCTTTTTTGTTTGGTTTTGTTTTGCATAAAGGTTTTAGGCTAGAAAAATAAATGCTGTAACAATAAATATACATTCATGCATCACTAAATGATGGGAATATGTTCTGAGAAATGCATCATTAGGTGATTTTATCATTGTGTGAACATCATAGAATCGACTTAACACAAACCCCGGTGGTATAACCTCCCACATTCCTAGTCTATATGGGATAGGCCCCTGCTCCCAGACTGAAAACCTGTACAGCATGTTGCTGTGCTACATACTGCAGACAATTAGAACATGATGATAAGCATTTATGTACCAAAACATATCCAAACATACAAAAAGTACAGTGAAAATACAATATAAAAGACAAAAAATGGTATGCCTGAGTAGGGCACTTAGCATAATTGAAGCTTTCAGGACCAGATGTTTCTTTTATTTATTTAT
>NW_012114364.1:7489486-7520374 GCF_000951035.1 Colobus angolensis palliatus | reverse complement strand
AAGGGAAGGGAAGGGAAGGGAAGAAGGGAAGGGAAGGGAAGGGAAGGGAAGGAAAGAAAAAAGAAGGAAGGAAGGAAGGAAGGAAAAAAAATGTAGGAGGAGTGCATTCTAAAATAACAGTAGGATCGCTTGAGCCCAGAAATTTGAAACCAAACTGGAAAACATAGTCAGACCCCTGTCTCTACAAAAAAAATAAAAAATAAAAATTAGCTGCAGATGGTGGTGTGTGCTGGTATTCCTAGGTACTCAGAAAGCTGATCATGCTACTGCACTCCAGTCTGCTTGACAGAGAAAGAACCAATCTCAACAGAAAAGTCATTTAAAAAGTCATTTACACATTGAAAACTAAAAGACAAATATTCCCACAGAAAAATACACACATTAACAATTCAAAGAAGAGTTAGTTTCAATAACCTATGAGTATAACTGATGATTCTCAATCTTACTATTAGTTGAAGACAAAATTAAGTTCAAAAGAAATTGAAGTAATAATAAAAGGTTACTTATCAGCTATATGAAAGAAATGTTAACAGATGGCAATATTTATGGCTGTCAGTAATAAGTAGAAAGATCTACTTCTGCATAGTGTAGAAATTTGAATCACTGCCTCGAGGGAAGCATTACAGTCAATTATAGCTAAAATACATATATTTTATTCTAATATTCCTATTCATGAGAATCTCTCCCATAGAAATGAAAGTATGAATATGCCCAGAAATTCAAAGGGTATTTATTACAGATCTGTTGGCTGAAAACCAAACTTAGAAACAAAATGAATGATCATTAGGGGAATGAATGGTTGAAAAAAATGCTGGTATATTATTAAATAGCATGAAATATTTTTCCATAAAAATAATTATATCTATGGCATTGACTTGAAAAGATTTCCATGAAGTATTTTTTAAAATTAGATAAAAATGTTTCCTAAACGATATACATTATTCATAAAGAAAAAATCACATGAAATTGTCTGTAAATGTATGTTTGTGTGTAAAAGACAGTTTTTGTTTTTTTTTTATATGATTCTGTGGAGAAATGTGTAGAAGGCAACCTACTTTGTTAATTTTAATTTCCTTTAGTTGAAGATAGATTAGACTGAGAAAGCAAGAAATGGCTTTTTAAAAGTTGTCTATTGTAAAAAATAGCACAAATAATCAATTACAAATATATGTGTGAATGTCGGCATAGAGAATCATTATAAGGCTATTAACTAAACAACACACATTATTCTATCCCAGTGTGTTTTTTTTGGTTTTTCATTTTCTGTTTTTGCTTTTTCCCATTAAGTCCTTTCCCTTTTCCTGGAGTAAATCAGAATCACACAGTGCATTTAATCATTATGCCTCCTAAGTTGCCTATAATCTGTGACAGATCCAAAGACTTTTATATTTTAAAACTTTCACATTTTTATTGAGTAGTGGCCAGTTAATTTGCAGAATATCACCAAATTTGGATGGTCTGCAATTTTCTTATGACTAACTTGAGGGTAAACATTTTTGGCAAGAATATCACAAGAGTGATATGCCCTTCTCAGTACATATCCAGGGCTTCTCAATATGACATAAGAAATTAGATTTTCACATATTTTTTATTTTCTTAAAATGCTTCCTATATATTTTTATACTAAACATCTCTGTTATATAATCAATGAAAATGAGTGATCATAAATGAAAGTTTGGAGATTCTGTTGTAATTAAGTTATTTTAACGTACTATATTGACCTAGTGAGGTTTCCAGGTTTATTATTTTTATTTTTTAATTTATTTTAATACCCATCTGAAATTTCTTAGATAGTGTCTGTTATAAGTAAATGAAGTCATGGTGAAAAGAAAAGAGTTTTCATCATTTTTGAGCCTTTCAATTCAGTATAATAAGATTTCTTTCTATATCCATACAAAGAAAAGTAGTAACTTGAAAAAAAACAGTACAATTATCTTGGTTTTCCTAAGAGCAAGACAATCTTCAATCTGATACTGCAGTTAATGGGGTCTATAAGAAGGCACTATTTTTATTTGAGTTTTATAGTGCAATAATGAAGGATTTTTGGACCCACATCCAAAATAAAAATTCTAAGCATTCTTTATAAAAGAAACTGACTAGTATTTAGTAACTAGCCTGGCACTCTTTCTTGATTTCAGATGAAACAAAATAGGCTTTCTACCAATTCATTAAAAATATCTGAAGCTAGCCAATTTTTCCCATATAAAATGTGTTATAGTTCTCAATTGTACGTCAAAGCTATATTATATAAATATTACAGTAATCAACTGTGAAGGTCCCAGATGCATTGTGGAAGAGAAAGGGAAGCCTTTTATCAAAAGCCAGTTCCTGCTTCCTGAACAATGATACAGTTTCAGCAGTTTTTCTCAAGAGAACTGAATTTAGTTGCTATTCACAGAATGAGAAAATAAAATTTTGAAGTACATGCATGCACAAACACACACACACAGTGTACACTCATAATTTTCAATTATCTTAACGTGTCTTTTTCTTCTGTAGATGTTTGTTTTGATTTATTGAGACGTGTGCTGTCAGTGTGTGTTTTAAGGCAACAAGTTTTAAAGCTCTTCAAGGATGGAATGCTATTACTTTTAGTTTTCCTTTTCAGAGGATTTTACCTTTTGCTGCTCATCTAAAGTATAGCGTGGAGTTAGTGTAATGACCAGATGTTATGTTAATTTAACCAGATCATCTTTAGTCTCCCACTCAAATTAGTACAAATTATTTCTCAGACAACAAGAAAATTTACAGCATTCATGTTGTCACATTAACTATAGTTATTTAACATGAAAGTTAATATAATATCTTGAAAAAATTAATTTGTTATTACTATTGTAACAAGAAAACTCATACCATAATTTAATAATTATAATCCTTTGTTGCAATCTAAAATTGCCTTTATTATTCTAAATGCATTTGTTTTATTTCCAGCTTTGGTACATAACATGTTTGTTTTCTAAGTGTTCATCTGACAAATAATAACATCCTACAGTGTATTTGAAATATGAACATTTCAGAAACATGATCCCTGCCATGAGAAACTCATTTTTTTAGCTTTGCATTCAATATTATAGAGATAGATAAGGTTTTCCCCTTGTCTCTCTTTGGCACCAAGGCAAACTTTGTGTGTGTGTGTGTGTGTGTGTGTGCGTGTGTGTGTGTGTGTGTATACGTTTGTGTGTGTTTCCTTGAGGAGCTGGGAAGAGAATTTTTATTTTGTTTTCAGGCTTGCTCTGTGAATATAGTCCTTTGGATCCAAGCTTAAGGTGAAGAAGTATTCTTATTGGTCTTCCCCTCTTGGAGAGACTCTGGCTTTTTACTTCATCTTCCTTTCCCTGATGTACAATGAAAACTGAAATTTTGCATTTGGGTAGGAGGGAAAAGCATTACCTGATGTCCTGTGGAGCTCTGAAGGTTGGATCAGAAAATGTCGAGAAGAGCAACAGGGTGATCTACCCATTGGGATCTACGCCATTCACTAGTAATTAGGTTAAGAGATATATCCAAGGAAGGTACAAATTTGGGCAGGACTGCTCTCCTGACACTGGCGAAATGAATGCATTAATCCACAGTGGGTGACCCAGGAAAACTAGCCACTAGTGTCTTTTTCATTTCGAAATTCTGTTCATCAATGTGATTGGTCCAAGTAACTCAGGCTACTATATTTCCAGAAGGGGTTTATAATATGACTACAAAAAGTTCATGGAAAATGCATAGTATTAAAAAATTACGTATGGATTTCAAATTTTTGCACCTAAATACACTTGTGCTAACTTATTATAACATATCTAAACAGGATCTAGTCTGAAGCACTAAAAAGAATAACACATCATTTTGAAAAGAACACCTATCAGAATAACATGAATTCTTCTGAAATTGAAGCAAGAACAAACATCAAACTTACGGTGAAGCTTGGGTGGGAGACTGATGAAATAATTGATTCTTCATGAAATTTTATGAAAACATGCCCCAATAAATCAACAATTTACAAGCAAATAACTAATTTTAAGAAGAGATGAGATGATGTTAAAGATGAAGCCCATAGCAGCAGACCATCCACATCAATCTGTAAGGAAAAAAAATTCATCTTGTTTGTGCCCTAATTGAAGAGGACGACCAACAATTAAAACCATTTTGCTTATTGACTTTATGGAGGGCCAGATAATGATAACATCTGCTAACTATAAGAGCGTTTTAACAAAGTTTCCCAAAGGTCTAGCAGAAAATGCCTGGGAAAGCTTCACCAGAGAGTCCTAATCCACCATGGCAATGCTCCCACTCATCTGTCTCATCAAACAAGGACAATTTTGTGAGAGTTTCAGTGGAAAATCACTGGGCATCCACCTTATGATTCTCATATGGCTTATTCTGATTATTTTTTCTAATCTTAAAAAAATGAGTAAAATTCACCCATTTTTCTTCAGTTGATAATGTAAAAAAGACTACATTGCCATGGTTAAATTGCCAGGACCCTCAGTTCTTTGGGGATAGACTAAATGACTGGTATCATCACTTACAAAAGTGCTTGACTTTGATGAAGCTTATGTTAAGAAACAATGTTTTTATTTTTTCATTTTTACCTTCTAATTCCATTTTCGAGAAACGTTTCAATGTCCCCTCACATAAATATATGTATTTTTTCCCATTGGATGATTCGTGTGTGTTTTTTCACATCATAAGTAATCCGAGTTTTTAAACAATCAGTGCTTGACTAAAGTAGCTACAAATACCAATAGAAATAACTGTAGGAATTTATATGATTATAAATAATATATATGGATCTATTTAAACAAGCATTCCAAATAAAACAACATTGGAATAAATATTATAAAGATGCCAGTTTATCCTAAGTTCCCGTATAAATATAATTCTCAGTAAAATGATAAAATAGTTAAAAAGACAATTGAAGGAAAAGCTAAGAAGCTAATGTAATGAAGAATTAACCTGGGGAAACAAGCTCTGTAATACATTAAAATAGATTATACAATCTCATAAACATATCAGTGTCCTATTAGAAGAGGAAGATACAAAGAAATCAATGAAAAAGCATATCATATTAAATATAAGAATTTAATGTATATAAAAATGACAGCACAAATAACTGGTAAAGAATAATTTTGGGGAAGAAGGATTATTTAATATCTAAATAAATTTAATGATTTATTTAGAAAAAAACTAATTACAACCTAACATATTATTAAAACTCCTTACAATCGTGTTAAGCAAAAAAACAAATTTATTTAACAAACAGGGATTAACAAGAAGAATAAAAAGCAAAAGTTAGGGATCAGGCCTTTGTAAAGAAAGACTTAGGGAGGCTCTGCAATTGAGGTAGAGGGAAACAATGACTGTCACTTCAAGGTAACCCTATCAATCTGAATGGCTCCTACGCTTTTCAGTGTTTGCTTTCTCTGTTCAAGATTTGAATTCCAGAGCAAAAGGCTCTAGTTACCCTTGCTTGGGTCATTTGTCTTGGTTGGGAGAAAACAAGGCATCTTGCCTATTAGTGACATTGCAAGTGAAGGCAATTGTACATGATTGGGTTCTCTAAAACTACAGCACTTTTGCCACAAGAAAACAAAAGCATCCTTAGCCAAAATCATAGATGTTCACTGCTTTTTCGGAAAGCATTGTTTCCCTCTACCTCAATTGTAGAGCCTCCCTAAGTCTTCTTTTTTCTAAGATCTTATTCCTCACATTTTCCTTTTATTCTTCTTGTTAATCTATCCCTCAGTGAGAATACCAAGCTATGCTTATGAACAGGTCATAGGAATGTAAATTACTACAACTATTCTGAGAAAGTATTTTACCAGTTTGCAAGTGACATAAAAGTAATCCTCTCTAGTAACTCGAGTATGAATATGTCATAAGAAACTAATCTGAAACTTTGACAAAAATTGATCTCAGATCCATCACTTATTGAACTATAGGATTTTGGCAAGCCTCAGTTTCTTCTAAACAATGGTAATAAGTGTGCTCGTATCACAGAGTAACTGAGGGGAATGCACTGTCAGGAATACTGTATTATTAAGTATTAAATACATTTAAAAGTGTTTCTATATCTCTGCCTTACTGAAAAATGCAAAAAATGATTTGGTTAAACAAATTATGATACATGCCTCAGGTAGAATATGACATAAACCTACGTATTTAAAAAACAAGTAGATAGTAATATCGTGAGAAAATGTGTATGTTGTTAAGTAAAAATAACAAAGAAAACATAATATTATATATGTAGTATATTCTCAATTATGTAAATAAGATGAGAAATTTAATTTTTCTGTCATATAGTATCAGAAAGGTTAAATAAATCAAATAAACATAGATTAAAATGTACCATAATTATCACTGAAATTACAGTTTCAAAGATTTGAGGATTTTCTTTCTCCTTACTTTCTATGATATTTTAATTGAGTAATACATTTCATTTTATCAAATAAAAAATGTATTGATTTCTTTCATTTGATAAAAGTAGTTAGAAAAAAAGAAAAATAGTAGATTTAAAGAAATCATCATTATGCAACTAGAAATGAGTAACAGAATAGACAACTAACTGAAAGGGGCATAAAAATTTGCTTTTATAACAAATATAAAACTTATAACGTTCTGATAATATTATTAAATATGAATCTAGTAAAATCACCTCATTAAAATTTTATATAATACCTCCTAAAATGTTACATTTATTATGAAAAGCTATTAATATCATAAATTTGAATTTACCAACCTTGAATATATTGCTCTATTTCATATCTAAATTATTAATACCTGATATGATTATGCAGTGTTATCTGTAAGTTAATGTATTGCTATAGAAAACTTAGAAAAATATTGTTCAAGCATAGTGACTCACACCTGTAATCCCAGCACTTTGCGAGCCTGAGGCAGGAGGATGGCTTGAGCCCAAGTGTTTGAGACCTTCCTGGGAAACATAGCAAGACCTCATCCCTAGAAATAATAAAAAACTTAGCCAGGCATAGTGGCATGCACCTGTGGTCCCAGTTACTCAGGAGGCTGAGTCAAGAAAATCCCCTGGACCCAGGTAGTTAAGGCTGCAGTGAGCTGCAATAGTGTCACTGCACTCCAGCCTGAGCACAGAGGCAAAAAAAAAAAAAAAAAAAAAAAAAAACTACTTAAAAAATGAAAATTATAAAATCATATTACTCTGTGGCAAATATTTTCAAACAGATCATTTTATACCACTATTAATTTCACTCTCAATATTTACTCCAAATTCTGGACAGAATGTTGTTTGTACATGACTAAATCTGTTGGTGGAGTTTTATCATTTTGGTAAAAATAAAATCACAAATCTTATATATTAAGAAGATATTATATGTACTATACATAAAGAGAAATTTAAAAAATAATTAACCAGGGCCAGGCGCAGTGGCTCACACCTGTAATCTCAGCACCTAGGGAGGCCAAGGTGGGCAGATCACTTGAGGTTAGAAGTTCAAGACCAGCCTGACCAACAGAGTGAAACCCAGTCTCTACTAAAAAAAAAAAAAAAAAAAAAAAAAAATTGGCCAGGCATGGTGGTGCACGCCTGTAGTCCCAGCTACTTGAGAGACTGAGGGAGGAGAATTGCTTGAACCCAGGAGGAAGATGGTACAGTGCGTTGAGATCACCACTGCACTCCAGCCTGGGTGACAGAGCGATACTCCGTCTCAAAAAAAAAAAAAAAAAAAAGAAGATAATAAAAATTAACCATATATATAACTAGTTAAATAAGAAAAATGAAAATGATAAATGAATACTACTAAATCACCTGAAAGTCTTGGAAATACCAATCTTGATATTTTTCTTAGTTTATTTTAATAATTAACAAATTTGGGTGAAGGTACATTATAAGATATTTTCTATAAGTGTGGGAAAAGTATTATGATAAGCTATAAAAATTAAGTTTTTGATACAACTATTCTAATGGAAGTTTTTGATATGTAATTATTTTATTAGTTCAATACTTTATTTGAAAAAAAACCATATTTTATCCAATATTTATCTTAAAATATATTGTAGTAGATAGCTGTTGAAAACAGAGCATCTTAACAGTCATTTCTTCTAGCAAAACTTAAGAAAATTTGAATACATATAATGCAGGTTGTATTAAACATTAAGGTTTCCTTATGCATGATAATTATAAATACTTCCCAGTCATTGTGGATTGAAGAGAAAAAACTTGGCAATTTTAACTTCAATTCTACGATCTCAAGTATAAACCTTTTGTTTTTGCTGCTGTTATGGCATCCCTTAAGAATCTAATTAAAGTCCGTATTCCTAGAAAATAAGCAAGCATTCAAAATATTAAAGTATGTAGCATGTTACACAAATTTTCAAGAGGTCTTGAATTTACTTGGGATTACTTTTTATTGTTATAAAATTAACTGTATATATAAAAATAAAATATGCATTGTAATTAAATAATTTTTTTAAAAATTTAATGAAAAGGCTTAAGTTAGTATTTAAAATGTCAACATCTTTTAAAAGTTATGCACACAAAATGTTAGAATAAGAAAGTTAATCATTGCATTATTTATTATGATATGTTCTAAAATTGGTCATCTAATGGAGTAAGATGTCCAGTTAAACCCCGATAATTAAATAAGCATTTACTTCTAATCCCACTCATAGCTTCATTACAACAGCAGGGAACACATTTTTAAAAGGAACAACCTACATTAGCCAATAACTGGTAGGAGAAATAGCAGAGAAGGGATGCCAACAAATTTCAAAAGATAAAATAGAGAGATAACAGTGATAGCTGATTTAGCACAGTAAGATGAAACCAAATGCTTACAGTAGGACAAAGTTAGCAAGAATCAAGTTGACTTATAATCCAGAATCCCAGGAATATTTAACTGATAGCTCCAGTTTCACTGATAGCAATAAGTGTCTTTGAAGGTTGGAAAGAAAATGTATTTATCACCAAAAATATTAAGTAAAAGTTTATTTAAAAGGTAATTAAGAAACTCAGGACTCTTTATTAGCTTCACAACAAAGTAAACTCCTTCTTGTCCACCTGCACTCTGCAGATGAAAAGAAGATTTATTTCTGGGTAGGGATATCATATGGATACAGGCCTTTTCCACACATGAAAAATCCTACATGACTGGAATTCCAGTTCACCTAACTGATTCATTGCATTGCCAATTCCACTAAATTCATGGAAAAACAACTAATTGCTCCAGATCATCAATTTGGTAAATAACCTTTGTGAAATGATTAATTGGCTAAATTAACTTTTTATTTACTTTAAAATATTTTATAAAAACACATACTTCACAGCATATATTACATTTATAATGTGAATTCTTTATATTAAATGATATACTTTGAGAATGTATTAATATATTGTTCATACATTTATTTATAAGAATAATATATATACAAAGAATATAGGCCTAAGAAACTATTTATTCAGTATATTCTTGAGGCATAAATGTTTAGGCTTGTATTTCTAGCAACATAGGGAACCAGATATCAGAAAACACCTAAAATAACTAAAAACAATAGAGTTTTAAATATAGTTTTCTAATCCTCAGTTTTCTGCAGACAAAGTAGAGACATTTTCCTGAGGTTAAAGAGGCACAAATCCATAGGACTGGAAAAATTTTGGAACCTATGATCAAGCTGATGTATCTGCTCATCTCTAGAGTACTAAAATGTGCCTTTAGATTAATCAAACGAACCTAGTGCAGAAGCCAGAGCCTGACACTTAAGCAGAGGGCAAGGGCAGGAAGTTCAGAACAGAGCTATTCACAAAAAGTCAGGATCTGGGAAGAGGTACAGCCTCCGTGGGTGCATCAGAAAGGAATCTACCCTAGAAAAGGGGGCACACCTACTTAGGCCTTGGCTCTGGGAAATTCCCAAGGAAAGGACTGAGATACAGAAAGGGATGGTTTTCGAATAAAATGTTTGACATGTGGATAACTAAATAAACATTGACTGTATAAAATAATAATAATAATATCTAACCTAGTCAATAAAAAAATAAGTTAGAATTGAAATAATCCTGGATGATCATACTATGCTCACATAGTTCATAAGTAAAATAGATAATCATATCAATAATTAAAATAAAATAGAAAATTACATCATGCAATTTATAAACCTTTTTTAAAAGACAAAATTCTATATTCTTTTCTAAAGACTAATATTTTCATTAATCAGAGATACGATCTTGAAATAAAATGACCAAAGTGAATTGTTGGCTTGGGTTCCCTAGAAACACTGAAATTTACATCTATTTTCAAAACAGCCATTTCTACTTATATTGGTATGTGACATATTTTCATAAAACAATAGTAAAATAGAATCCATATATACTTTTTCATATGAGTCAAATCTCTTCTCCCTGATTGTTCAGTTATTCTTGCATTATTGCTAAATGCTTAAAGTTTCTATGGTTTTAGAAATAATTTCTGAAAATCATTTTGGGAGCAAACCCAAACTTCTAAATAAAAGTCATGAACTCATGTATAGCAAAATGAATCCAACAAAAAAGATTCAGCACGACCTCTATGAATGAAAGCCTCTAAGTTTTGCTTAAGTTAGTTCAGACAGGGTTCAGATAAAATGTGAGCTCATAGTTTCTATCCAAACCAAATAAAATGCCAAAATTATGACATTGTTAGATTATTCTTAATAATTTCAACATCTGTTGCTTCATACTCGTCTCTCTACAAAATATGAGAGATAATAGGCATTTTCTTACCAAATGTATATTGCTTTTGCAATTGCACCAATGTTTGCTATACATAAATTATTCCATAATAATTACTTTTTAAATTTTGGAATAGGTGCTTCATAGAACCAAAATTTATATCCTCAATTCTACAATATTCTGAGATATCACCCTCAGTAATATATTCTGGATTCAAAATATTAAGGAAAAGCAGATAGATCCTAAAGGACATCTTCCTTGGGTTTAGTTGCTTTGCTGTTTCTAACTCAATCAGGAAACCAACAGAGAACAGATGACATTCTCACTTTTAATATAGTCTTAAGAGGGCTCATAGATAAATGATTAATTGTACTGGTATAAATACGATAGAGAGGAAGTAAAAGAGTACCAAAGTATGAAGCCAGTATCAGCAGTCTGTAATCACTCCTAGGATAGGGGGAGAGATGTTATTAGAAACCAGCAGGATGGAGCTTCATGTAGAGCTGGCCTCACAAGGGGAGCAATGAACTTCCTTTTGAGGAAAGTCAGTAGTGGTGACCTCAAGGGACATGGGAGGAAATAAGCATGCAACTTCTCTCACCTTTTTCCCAGGTGTCCTGATCATTGTCCCCATGACAAAACCTAAATGGAAGGAAGAGGGCCCTGACTACAACTATCCAATTTATAAATATCAGCATCCTCATTAGAAATTCGAATGGGAAAGATACAGGGTAATTCTGAAAGGAAGATTGAAGAAACTCTGTACATTTTAATATTGTGAGCTCAGGAAAATGCATTATAGCACCTAAATAAAAATTAAATGTGGATTATATTATGGAAATTCTCTGATATGAAAAATCACAATAACAAAATATTGCAAGTTTTTAAAAGGCAGTATCAAATGCCAGTGAAAAACTAGAGTACAATAAATTAGTTGGTTATACCATTTCCTTCTATGTACATGTGTATGTGCATGCCCATTTCTTTTTTGAAGTACATTTAATAAAATAATGTTTGTAAAGTCTTTGAATATTTAATATCCATATGAAAAATGCACATGTCAAAACCTTAATAGTATAAACATTCTTCTATGTTAATAAAAATTCCATTGTAATGAATATTTAGCTAGTAAAATGAAATACAACATTTTTCCTAAATAACTAAATTCACATAATAGTTCTCATAGGTATTTTCCAGCAGTATCTTAATATTTAAGTCATAAAAAGTTCAGATAATAAACAGTTAATATTAAAACCATGATATAAACTTTAAAGCTGTATACCATTTTATGTCCATGATTCCAAAGACATTTATAAGATTATGAAACCTCAATTCTCTCCTTACAAAGTAAATCAGGACAGCTTTTTAAAAGATTTTTATTTTCTTGTAATTTTACTTGAAATATATTCCACTCCTTTGTTAAATGAGAAGCATGATAAAAAAAAAAAAATAGAGGAATTTTGTTTCTTGATGACATACAGCTATGGGGCACCATTCTTTACATTTTTATTAATTTGGCATGGCTGTTAAGAATGCCTGTAACCACAGAGACATTGGTCAATATTCTGACTGGTGATTTTTGTGTTATAATTAGGTAGGATACTTAATTTCTACACATTTTGACTTTTTTTTTTTGGACACAGAGTCTTGCTCTGTCACCCAGGCTGGACCGCAGTGGCGCACCTCAGCTCATTGCAACCTCTGCCTCCCAGATTCCAGTGATTCTCCTGCCTCAGCCTCCAGAGTAGCTGGGATTACAGGTGCCCTCCAACCATGCCTGGCTAATATTTGTATTTTTAGTAGAGACGAGTTTCACCATGTTGACCAGGCTGATCCTGACCTCGTGATCCACCAGCCTCAACCTCCCAAAGTGCTGAGATTACAGGTAGAAGCCACTGTGCCCAGCCTATATTCCAGCTTTCTCATCTTTAAAATTGAGGTATAAGGATATTAATTGTAGTTATAATATCTACCTACCTTATTGTTTTCAAAAACATAAAATAACACAAAGTCTCACTAGTAGATATTACTCTTTTACCCCAAATCCCAACACACATGTCAGATTCAAACATCTACATGTCCTAACAGGGAGATCTAAGCTGATTTCTGCTTGGAAAATAACTTCCCAAAATCTCCATTTGAGATACTCAGCAAGTCTTTTGTCTAAAATATGGTGCCAAAGGAAAGTGCTAAGAAATAATCACAGGTTGAGAACATATTCTAGAAAAAGAAAAACTGAGTCTGCAGTCAGAATACAGAGCCCACCATCTCTGAGATCAGCTAGTAATTTTTTTTTATTATATAGAAAGCATTTCCAATTCACACTTCCACCAGTATTTATTAATTTGGCATGGCTGTTCCAAGGCAAGATTATTGTTTGATGGATTAGTTCCATAACCACCTCTATCAGTTTACTCACAGCACAGCCTATAGAAGGACTCTATTAAATTGGTATGTCAATTATATCAATTACCTGCTGAAAACTCAAAAATAGAGCCTTTACAGCAGTCCTAAGAGACCTGGGTCTCAAATCTATATAGAGAGAAAATAGATAAGTGGGTGCCGAGGACTGAGGGCTTGGGAGGTCTAGCAGGTGATAGCTAAAGTGTATGGGGTTTATTTTGGGGGTAATGAAAATGCTCTAAAATTGATTGCAATGATGGTTGGATAACTGAATATACTGAAACAATTGAATTGCATGCTTTAAGTGGGTGAATTATGTGATAGGTGAATTATGTCTCAATAAAGCTGTTACCAAAAGGAAAAATTAAAAGGATCTGGTTCTCATCTGCCGTGACTTTACCCCCATCTCACTCTGCTCCAGCCACTCTGTCCTCCCCGGAGTCCTTCTGACAAGTTCAGCATACTGTGTCTTAGGATATTGGCTCTGACTGTGCCATCTGCCTGTGACACTCTTTCCAATTTTATTGTATTGTATTTATTTTTATGTGCATAAACTTACAAGGTACAAATATAGTTTTGTTTCATGGTATGTTAGTCCATTTGCCTTGCTATAAAGGAATACCTGAATCTTGGTAGTTAATTGATAAGGAAAGGTTTATTTGGCTCATGGTTCTGCAGACTGTACAAGAAGCATGGAACCAGCACTGGCTTCTGGCAAGAGCCTCAAGAAGCTTCCAATTATAAAGAAAGGTGAAGAGGGGAGCGTGTGTGTCACATAATGAAAGAGAGAAGGGAGGAAGTGCTAGGATCTTTTTACTAATCGGATGTTGTAGTAACTAACAGTGCTAGGGCACTCACTCATGGCACCAAGCCACTCGTAAGGGATCTGCCCTCATTACCCAAACACCTCACACCAGTCCCCATCTCAAACACTGGGAAGCACATTTCAACATGAAATTTTGAGGGGACAATATCCAAACTATTTCACATGGATATATTGCATAGGGAGGAAGTCTGGGCTTTTAGTGTCACTGTCACCCATATAATGTACATTGTACCCGTTACGTAATTTTTCAAGATTTATCCTCCCCCCGCCCACTTTCCACCCTTCTGAGCCTTCAGTGTCTTAGGATTCCATACTCTATCTCCATGTGTACACAAAATTTATCTAGATTTGCATTGCAAATCATTTTGAATTGTCAAACTACATCTTCCCAAAGTATTTTCTGATGGACACTAATCCAATTAGATCTTTCTTGAGAATGGGTTATATAGTCATACATATCTGGAAACAATGCATATCACCCCATACCTTTGAAAATTCACATAAGATATTGACATAATCTTTGAGAAGGAAGCCCTGTAGCAGAAAAACAGATTTACCTTTGCTTCTGTACTTCCAAAATGTATTTAGACTGAAAAAGGAAACTAACATCTTTATTGTCTCTCATATGTCATGAAATCTGCCCTCATCAAAATGCTCCATTAAGCAAATCCATTTTCATACCCTTAAATGACCATTTTTAAAGTACAAACTGTATTGATAAAGCCAACATTAATACAATCCTACTTACTTTGCCCATTCAGTTAATTTTTAGATAAACTTATACATTTAATTAATAAATTTTCATCTATAAGATCACAATGTTTATGTTTGTTGAAACAATTTTTATAATGGAATGGTCAAAAGAAAATGGACATTTATAAAAATGAAGTAATGTAGCTCACAGAATGATATGGATTTTATATTGTTACAATATGAATCATTTGCAAAACCTAATCATTTACTAGAACAAAGCGATGAAGAAATTTTATCATATTAGAACTTATAAATAGCTATCTTGAAAAGTATTCTAAACATACAAAAATTAACTGAAGAAATATATATGAATTTTAGTCTAGAAATTATACATTAGCTTATATTTTGTATAATATACATTATTATATAATACATGATACAAAATTTGTATTTTGTATAATGTATAAATTATACATTAGGTAAGAAAGTAATTGTATTCTTATTTTTCTTGTTGCAAAAAATTGAGATTATTTTCCAGATAGGCTAGAAATTGTGCTGCAAGGTATAAAGTATGTATTATATAGTTCAAAACAAAGATATGACAATGAAGCATATATTACATAAGAAACAAAATGTTTAGACCTAAGAATGACTATGTTAGATTTTTCTGAGTTCAAATATTCTGGCAAGTAGTCCTTATACATACATGTGTATATCTGATATTGTTTTGGAAAATGTATTCATTATATAGTGCTTAAATATCTAGGGTGTTTAATAAAGATGTGGAGAGATTAGTGCATCACATAATCTTGTCAACTTTCTTTTTTCTTACATCTTATTATCTCTTCTTATTTATTGTTGGTTAGATTTTCATTTTGTGAATTTGAAATTGGAAATATTTTGTCAAGTGTGCATATTCTGAATATATAACCTTCAATTAAAAGCATTATTTGATTGCCTCTGATTCTTACTAAAGTGTAAAAATGTAAGGCAGAAAAAGAGATTTTGTGAACAGCAAGTGCCATATGCATCAGCTTTGAACATTCTTTACGTGGCAGAGTATAGATTTACAAATATTCTAAACTAAGAAACAACCCAATCTTTCTTTAAAATTATTTGCCCTAGGCATTTAATAAAACCGAAAATCATAAGGACATGCTAATGTTTGCCATTAAGAAACTTGGATTAGCCAGGCATGATGGGACATGCCTGTAGTCCAAGCTACTTGGGAGAATCAATTGAACCCCGGAGGTCAAGGCAGCAGTGAGCTGTGATTGTGAGACTGCACTCCAGTCTGGGTGACAGAGTGAGACCTGGTCTAAAAAAGAAAAAAAATAAAAAAACTTGGAAAATAATGAAAATCTATGAAAGTGTAGATCTTTACCACAAAGAGAGTTCCACAAAAGCACTAGCTCTTTGCCAAAATACTTTTCTTCATGGGCACTGAATGTGTTATCTTGACTATCTAACAATCTACCCCAAATTAATCGTTCAAATAAACATTTGTCATTGTTTTTTTCACAATTCTGTGGCCTGGGTTTAGCTGAGATTTTATGGGCTTGGGTTGAACTTACTTCAGCACTTGCAGTCACCTGATAGACCTTCTGGAAGTGGATGATCTAGTGACAGGGACAGGAGGCAGAGAAATTCTAAGCAGAAAAGGGTAGGTCTTCAACAAAACCCCTACTCTCAAGTCTGAGACTACAACCCAAAGTGAGAACTTACATCCCTATTTTCCTGCTTGAATGTTGCCTTTTCCAAAACCACCCATGGCCTGCCCCACCCCACATCCTGTGCCTATGGCAACTCCAGACTCAGACAGCAGAGAGGGAGAGAAGCAGCTGGATGTTGGATACTAAGGCTGGATGTCAAAGATAAGTGGCTTGACTTCAGAGGGACAGCTTGATGGTGTAACTTCAGAGAAAAATCTAGCTGAAGGCGACCAGACTTCAGGGGAAGATTATCCTCCTGCCCTGTCCCTTTTCAGCTCCCCTTTTAGCTAAGAGCCACCTCCATCACCAATACAATCCCCTGCATTTACCATCCTTCAATTCATTTGTGTGATCTCATTTATCCTGGACACCAGACAAGAACTCGGGAACCACAGGTGTGGATGCAAAAGGATGTCACACTGACAATTTGCCTTCACTGATGGAAAGCAGTCACCTCATGCGAAAAGGCAGAGGGTCCACCGAGCTGTTAACACTTAAGCCATCCATGGACAGCAGAGCTGTAAGAGCACTGTAATGCTCCCTCTGGGACTTCAGGAGTTATGGGTACCCCCTCCAAGACACTGCCTCCAAGACACTGTGCACAGTTCTCTCCTGCTGGTGCCCAAAATCACTCACTCTGCCTCCTGCACCCACTCACCTGTGTGCTCCCTCCCATGAAGTGTGGAGTGCAGTGGGTCTGAGTGAGTGGAGTTGGCGCTTAAATGGCCGGCTAGTTCTAGCGTTCCAGCTCTCACCTCCTTCAATTGCACTTGCCCTCATAGAAGCAGTTGCTTCTGCGGGCTGAGTAAATGAGGCAACCCCTTCGTGCATCCCGTGAAGGGGTCAGGAAAATATCTTGCTTCACTAAGATGGCCTTATTCACATATTTGGTGTTTGGTAGGCTGCTGGTTAACTGTAGACTGACTCCTAAGCTTGGCAATATTCCAAGAGGGAGACAGCAGAAGGTACAAGTTTTTTTCAGTCCAAACCTCAAAATCTGCTAAGTCACTTGTCTCATATTCTTTTAGTTAAATCAAGTCATTTGTACAAGATCAGATTCAAGGCGTAGGGGGAAAAGACTCCACCACTGGATGGGAGAGGCTGTGGAAATATGTGGAGGTTTTTAGATCTGACATAGATACATAGTTTAACTAGATACATAATTAAACCTCTGATCACATTGGGTGTAGACATCTGAATGACAAGTAAATACTTAGATAAAGTGATGTTGGCTACCTTCAGACTTTGACAATAAGAACTGCATGGATGCTTTTTCTTTTTTTTTTTCCCCTTCAGGTTCACTGGGATTGCATGTTTAAGGCCATGAAAAACAGTTAATAATGAAGAACAAATTTTTTCAGCCTGAGTCTCTGAATGGCTGTGTAAAACAGAGCATCTTCATCTACTCCCCCCTTACCCCGCCTTCCTGAAACAATCCTAAACTGCATGCGAGTAAATTAAAAGGTTACTTAATATTATGGTATTACCTACTGGAGACACTGCTCTAGTACAGCTTAATTTATTAGAATTAAAGTGGAGAGTTTACTTGTTTTCTCTACACTTGTCATTATATTGTGAATATTTCAATAATGATTGATTTTTCCTGACAGATACTTTGAGATTAAGAAGTCCATCATTAATGTGCTGCTGGATTCGGTTTGTCAGTATTTTACTGAGGATTTTCACATTGATGTTCATCAGGGATATTGCCTGAAATTTTCCTTTTTTGTTGTGTCTCTGCCAGGTTTTGGTATCAGGATGATGCTGAGCCTCATAAAATGACTTAGGGAGGAGTAGATCTTTTTCTATTGTTTGAACAGTTTCAGAAGGAATGGTACCAGCTCCTCTTTGCACTTCTGGTAGAATTCAGCTGTGAATCATCTGGCACAGGAATTTTTTTTTGGTTGTTAGGCTATTAATTACTGCCTCAATATCAGAACTTGTTATTGGTCTATTCAGGAATTTGACTTCTTCCTGGTTGAGACTCGGGAGGGTGTATGTGTCCAGGAATTTATCCATTTCTTCCAGGTTTTCTAGTTTATTTGCGTAGAGGTGTTTATAGTATTCTCTGATGGTAATTTGTATTTCTGTGGGATCAGTGATGATATCCCCTATATCATTTTTTATTCTGTCTATTTGATTATTCTCTCTTCTCTTCTTTATTAGTCTGGCTAATGGTCTACTTTGTTGATCACTTCCAAGAACCAGGTCCTGGATTCATTGATTTTTTTAAGGCTTTTTTGTGTCCCTATCTCCTTCAGTTCTGCTCTGATCTTAGTTATTTCTTGCCTTCTGCTAACTTTTGAATGTGTTTGCTCTTGCTTCTCTAGTTCTTTTAATTGTGATGTTAGGGTGTCAGGTTTAGATTTTTCCTGCTTCCTCTTGTGGACGTTTAGTGCTATAAATTTCCATCTACACACTGTTTTAAATGTGTCCCAGAGATTCTGGTACGTTGTGTCTTCATTCTCATTGGTTTTAAAGAACTTATTTATTTCTGCCTTCATTTCATTATTTACTCAGTAGTCATTCAGGACCTGGTTGCTCAGTTTCCATGTAGTTGTGTGGTTTTCAGTGAGTTTCTTAATCCTGAGTTCTAATTTGATTGCACTGTTGTCTGACAGACTGTTTGTTATGATTTCTGTTCTTTTGCAATTGCTGAGGAGTGTTTTACTCCCAATTATGTGATCGATTTTGGAATAAGTGCCATGTGGTGCTGAGAAAAATGTATATTCTGTTGATTTTGGCTGGAGAGTTCTGTAGATGTCTATTAGGTCCACTTGGTCTAGAACTGAGTTTAACTCCTGATGAATATTTTTGTTAATCTTGTGTCTCATTGATCTGTCTAATATTGACAGTGGGGTGTTAAAGTCTCCCACTATTATTGTGTGGGAGTCTAAGTCTCTTTGTAGGTCTCTAGGAGTTTTTATTTTATGAATCTTGGTGCTCCTGTATTGGATACATTTAGGATAGTTAACTCTTCTTGCTGCATTGATCCCTTTACCATTATATAATGGAATTGTCTCTTTGATCTTCGCTGGTTTGAAGTCTGTTTTATTAGAGATTAGGATTGCAACTCCTGCTTTTTTTGGGGGGGGGGTTTCCATTTGCTTAGTAAATATTCCGCCATCATTATATTTTGAGCCTATGCTTGTTTTTGCACGTGACATGGGTCTCCTGAAGGGAGCACCCTGATAGGTCTTGACTCTTTATCCAATTCGCCAGTCTGTGTCTTTTGATTGGGACATTTAGTCCTTGTACATTTAAGGTTAATATTGTTATGTGTGAATTTGATTCTGTCATTATGAGGCTAGCTGGTTCTTTTGCCCATTAGTTGATGCAGTTTCTTGATAGTGTCAATGTTCTTTACAATTTGATATGTTTTTGCAGTGGCTGGTACAGGTTATTCCTTTCCATGCTCAGTGTTTCCTTCAGGAGCTCTCGTAAGGCAGGTCTGGTGGTGACAAAATCTCTGAGCATTTGCTTGTCTGTAAAGGATTTTATTTATCCTTCAGTTATGAAGCTTGGTTTGGCTGGATATTAAATTCTGGGTTGAAAATTCTTTTATTTAAGAATGTTAAATATTGGCCCCCATGCTCTTCTGGCTTATAGGGTTTCTGCAGAGAGATCTGCTGTTAGTCTGATGGGCTTCTCTTTGTGGGTAACCTGATCTTTCTCTCTGGCTGTCCTTAACATTTTTTCCTTCATTCCAACCTTTATGAATCTGACAATTATGTGTGTTGGGTTGCTCTTCTCGAGGAGTATCTTTGTGATGTTGTCTGTATTTCCTGAATTTGAATGTTGGCCTGTCTTGCTAGGTTGGGGAAGTTCTCCTGGATGATACCCGAAGAGTGTTTTCCAACTTGGTTCCATTCCCCTAATCACTTTCACATACACCAATAAGATGTAAGTTTGGTCTTTTCACATAGTCCCATATTTCTTGGAGGCTTTGTTCATTCCTTTTTATTTTTTTTCTCTAATCTTGTCTTCTTGCTTTATTTTATTAAATTGATCTTCAATCTCTGATATCCTTTCTTCCGCTTGATCGATTCAGCTATTGATACTTGTATATGCTTCATGAAGTTCTCATGCTGTGTTTTTCAGCTCCATCAGATCATTTATGTTCTTCTCTAATCTGGTTATTCTAGTTAACAATTCTGCTAACCTTTTTTCAAGGTTCTTAGCATCCTTGCATTAGGTTAGAACATGCTCCTTTAGCTTGGAGGATTTTGTTATTACCCACCTTCTGAAGCTGACTTCTGTTAATTTGTAAAACTCATTCTCTATCCAGTTTTGTTCCTTTGCTAGTGAGGAGTTGTGAACATTTTGAGGAGAATGGGCTTTTTGGTTTTTGGAATTTTCAGCCTTTTTGTGCTGGCTTCTCCCCATCTTTGTGGATTTATCCTACAGTAACCAAAACAGCATGGTACTGGTAACAAAACAGATATATAGACCCATGGAACAGAAAAGTGGCCTCAGAAATAACACCACACATCTACAACCTTGTGATCTTTGACAAACCTGACATAAACAACCAATGGGGAAAAGATTCACTATTTAATCAATGATGTTGGGAAAACTGGGTAGCCATATGTGGAAACCTGAAACTGGATCCCTTCTTTACACCTTATACAAAAATTAACTCAAGATGGATTAAAGACTTAAAAGTAAGACCTAAAACCATAAAAATCCTAGAAGAAAACCTGGGCAATACCATTCAGGATATAGGCATGGGCAAAGACTTCATGACTAAAACACCAAAAGCAATGGCAACAAAAGCCAAAATTGGCAAATGGGATCTAATTAAACTAAAGAGCTTCCACACAGTAAAAGAAACTATCATCCAAGTGAACAGACAACCTACGTAATGGGAGAAAATGTTTGCACTATACCGATTTGACAAAGGTCTAACATCCAGAATCTAAAATGAACTTAAACAAATTTACAAGAAAAAAAAAACCCATGAAAAAGTGGTCAAAGTATATGAACAGACATTTCTCAAAAGACGACATATATGCTGCCAACAGACATATGCAAAAATGCTCATCATCACTGGTCATCGGAGAAATGGAAATCAAAACCACAATGAGATACCATCTCACGCCAGTTAGAATGGTGATCATTAAAAAGTCAGGAAACCATCCTGGCTAACACGGTGAAACCCCGTCTGTACTAAAAAATACAAAAAAACTAGCCAGGCTAGGTGGCGGGCGCCTGTAGTCCCAGCTACTGGGGAGCCTGAGGCAGGAAAATGGCATAAACCTGAGAGGCGGAGTTTGCAGGGAGCTGAGATCTGGCCACTGCACTCCAGCCTGGGCTACAGAGCGAGACCCCATCTAAAAAAAAAACCTAAAAACAAAAAACAAGTCAGGAAATGGTAGATGCTGGAGAGGATGTGCAGAAATACGAAGGCTTTTACACTGTTGGTGGGAGTGTAAATTAGTTCAACCGTTGTGGAAGACAGTGTGGCGATTTCTCAAGGATCTATAGCTAGAAATACCATTTGACCCAGCAATCCCATTACTGGATATATACCCAAAGGATTATAAATCATTTTACTATAAAGACACCTGCACACATATGTTTATTGTGGCACTATTCACAATAGCAAAGACTTGGAACCAACCCAAATGCCCATCAATGATAAACTGGATAAAGAAAATGTGGCAAACATACACCATGGAATACTATGCAGCCATAAAAAAGGATGAATTCATGTCCTTTTCAGGGACATGGATGAAGCCAGAAACCATCATTCTCAGCATACTATCGCAAGAACAGAAAACCAAACACCATATGTTCTCACTCATAAGTGGGAGTTGAACAAGAAGAACACATGGACACAGGGAGGGGAACATCACACCCAGCGCCTCTTAGGGGGTGGGGTGCTAGGGGAGGAATAGCATTGGGAGAAATAGCTAATGTAGATGACGGGTTGATGAGTGTAGCAAACCACCTTGGCATGTGTATACCTATGTAAAAAAACTGCACTTTCTGCACATGTACCCCAGAACTCAAATAATAATAATAGTAATTATTATTTTTATTAAGTCCATTATTAAATGGAAAATTCTACATTTTTACTGAACCATAATTTCTTTGTGCAAAGATGAAATTCCTCAAAACCTATAAAGATATGTGAAACAAGGACAAAGATTTTATATAAGCTGTACGATATATAAAACCTTGGTAGACTGATTCCTCTTTAAATCTAGAGTTAGATATGATATTCATTAGTGTCAAGAGGTGCTAAAAAAGTCCCATGACATATGTATATATTTTTTTCAACTTGGAAATTCAGAAGTAACTACTTCAGGAAACAAGTAACAAAACATATTGAAATAGAGGTCTCTGAGTATGCGACATTAATTTCTTTCTAAAACTTTTAATAATCTCTAGAAGAAATAAGATTTCCTACAACGACCATTCCAAAAGAAGACTTTCCAAAACGTTAAAGAGTAACATTATGAGCACTGTGTTTGGAAAGAATACTACAAAATATTCCGCTCCAGTATTTTTCTCATGTGTGATGCTGTCATAACAAAACAATGTAGAATAAGTGTATCTACAGTTTTTACTTTTTAAAATAATGCATGAATGTGTAAAAATCTACATAGTACAAGAGATAAAATGAAAATTAAATTCCTTCCTCTTCCATTCCACCACCCTCTCTCCCTCCATTGCTGAAAAAATAGCTGCTATTCACAAATTATTTGATTCTTCAACAAAATTTCATTAGTTTTCTTTTTATATTATTCTATACCCTGGGACTTTTCACTTAATATTAATAATGTAGCTTACAGATACAAATCTTTCTTTTATAACTTTTGTATTTTGGACAGTTCTTGTTGATTCTTCTATAAAATATAAGGAAATTAGCACACTTACACTTTTCTGTCATTTCCCCTCCATCATTTTTTCAGATGATCTCACTCATTTTTATTACATTGTCAGTATTTAAGAGACTTATATTTTGATTTATGTACAAAATTCCTAGTTTTTTTATGTATAGTTTTATATCTAAATACTTTTCCTGTGCATTGTCACATTTTTAACACAGTTTCTCCAATATGGCAGTACAATATTATCGTTTTTATCATCATCATTATTTTGATATATCTCTAGTTGGCTGTATTCCAGACACAATGTTTTATTAAGTTTAATATGAAATTGATAATAACTTAGCTGGGAATAAAATTATTCAGTCATATCTTCTGTCTAAAACTTTCGTAGGCCTGGAAAATGTATCTTCCATGGTTGATTAGTGAATCACATGGAAAAAGCTTTAAAGTCCAATTGATTTGTTGTTGTTGTTTTACTAACAAGTAATTGGCTTTTTGTATTTGGGAACCATGCTCTTTTTCTTGTTCTTTTAATTTAAAAAAAAATAAGAGATTATGTCATTTTGTTGATTGTCTTCTACCAAGGTGTCTTGGAGCTTGGCGTATCTTTTCAATCTAAAGTTCCTGTTATGGAAAATGCTATTACACCTATATCGTCTCAAATACCTTTACCATTTTTCTACACATCGACTCCTAGTGTGCATCACACACAACAGTGAGCATTTGAGTCTCTCTGTTAGAGTCTGGTAGAATCAGGCCACCAGATTCATTTTCCCTGCTCTTGGAAAACTAGAAGTTCTTAGAATTTATATCCCCACCTTGCCTGGGAGTAGCTGTTAAACAAAGACGGATGCATGCAGAGTATAAATATTATAGTTCCCTTGCCTCTGACTGGGACAACTCTCACTCATGAGCTGTATTCTCTCCAGAGCTATTTTATGGGATTGTGACCATGTTTTCCTCTTCTGGTATTTTACTAGGTATCATACTATTGTTTGGCTTCCTTCCATTTCTGTTCCCATTTCACTCCCCCACTGTTTTTATCTCGGAAAATTTCCTAATCCTTTTCATACATTCCTTGTCTCAAAACATGCTTCTGGTGTATTCCTTTATTTCAAGGAAGTTTTATCCTTTTATATTAGAATGCTTTTTTTTTTAAGTTCATTAGTTATTTGGTGGTTTTATAAATAAAAATTATGCTTATGGGTTTCTTTTTTTTTCTTTCTTAATTATCGATCATAGTTTCTTAAATTGTGTTCTTTAATATTTTTTAGCTTATTCTGTTTTGCTCTTTCTTAATCTTCCCCCCTCCCTGTGCTCCCACCAATTTTTCCTTGTCCACATACGCTTCAATTCTTTCAAAGTGGGGAAAATGTTTTTTGAAATGTCCACCCTTTTCTAAAATAATTATTCATCTTCTATAGACTGTTCATGTGCTTGCGGTTTATATGTTATTTTCTCCTTTGTAAACATTAGTTTTAAAAGGTGTTCACTTACCTAAAAGGTTTCAGGTTTAATAGAGAAATATCCTTAATTTGATTACAAAGTATATTAGTCCATTTTCACTCTGCTATAAAGAAATACTCGATACTGGGTAATTCATAAGCCAAATAGGTTTAATGGACTCACAGTCCTGCATGGCTGGGAGTTCTCAGAAACTTACAATCATGGCAGAAGGTGAAGGGGAAGCAGGCACCATCACAATGTAGCAGTATGGTAAGTGCTTGATATGCAGTATCTCATTTAATTTTCACAATATATGCAAGTCTATTGTTTCCATGAATAAATGAGGAAAGTAAATGTTAATGAGATTAAATATGCTTATAATGAAATGTGAATATAGATAAATTATTTTTCTCTGTGCATTCATTTTTACAGTTCATTCTGTGAGAAGTCAGATATCATATCTGTGGTCACAGATTAGTGATTGCTAAAAACAAGAATACCATATTATAAATAAATTATCAATTATAGAAGAGATCTGGAACATTTCCACCACTAAAAATTATTTTAAAATCACCTCATGAAACCATGTTTCAGAATAGTTTCCTTGGACTACATCAAAAAGGAAATATAAAAAGTATCGAAAGCTTAGCATCATACATGTTTTATTTTCACAATACTACTTAACATACTGCAGTACACATAATAGATACTAAATACTTTTTGAATGTAACATAACAGTACCATATCTGCTAACATCTTATCAAGCCACCATGATTTAGAATCTAACTATAAGATAGATTGTTTTCAGCTGGGCGTGGTGGCTCATGCCTGTAATGCCAGCAATTTGGGAGGCCGAGGCAGGCAGATCACCTGAGGTCGAGAGTTCAAGACCAGATTGACCAACATGGAGAAACTCTGTCTCTGCTAAAAAGACAAAATTAGCCAGGTGTGGTGGCACATGCCTGCAGTCCCAGCTACTCAGGAGGCTGAGGCAGGAGAATCATCTGAACCCGGGAGGCGTAGGTTGCGGTGAGCCAAGATCACACTATTGCACTCCAGCCTGGGCAATGAGCAAAACTCCATCTCAAAACAAACAAACAAACAAACAAATACATAAATAAATATAAAAAATAAAAGATAGATTTTTTCTTTTATAATAAAATTAAAAAAAATCATGGCATATCTGAACTTGTCTAAATATTGATTTAGAAAGTCAATAAACCTTTTTTTTAAGAAATAGAAAGAGACAGTAAGAGAAGGGAGGGAGAGAGGAAAGGAAGGAGAAAAAGAGAAAGAAAAAAGTATAAAAAAGATATAGAGAAAGAGAGAGAAGACGGAGAGGCCTAAAATTCCCCTCTTTTTCCAGAAACGTGGGAGGATTGTTCTTGCTTTCCATTTGGAAGTTGGTTGTGGCTATATGACTTACTTTGACTAGCAGAATATAAATTAAAATGGCATGCATCACTTCTTAGCATCGCCTGATATGCCTTGACATGCAGTGGCAATTTGGTTAGATTTGTAATTCCTGGCACATTGCCTTTTGCAATGCAAACAATAAAAATATTGTGGGTTTTTTGGTCAGTAAATTTATCCTAATCTCATCTCGACTGCTTTATCCTTTGGAAGTGAGCTTACATTTCCAGCTGGATAGTTTTGGGAATGTTTTTTTTCCAGTAAAATTCACTAATGCCACCATCATAAATATTGTCAGGAGAGGGATAAGAGTTTTGTAGAAACTTTGTACTTTGGGGTTTTGTTTGATTTTTAAAAAAATTTTATGAGTTCTAAGCTCGGGGTCTACTCCAGGTGGGAAGCTTAGCCTGTTCTGTGAGAGATAGGGAAATGCCACTAGAGTTCTGATTTGATCTCTTGGCTAGGAAGAGCTACCATGTTGGGGAGATATCTGGTTATGGTCACAGGCTGTATAGTTGATGGGCTGCACTTATGTAGTTAAGTGCATGATTTTCTTTGCCCACATACATCTTTTCTGTAGTTGGAAAGTAAAATTATCTGTACACCTCACCCATTCCAGTCAGAAAACTGATTCCAGAGAATAAAAGAAAAAAGTACAAGCAGAGTAACTGCTTTTCCAATGGGCTTCTTAGAATAATTAGCTCTAAGACATGTTTTGATACCTTCATAGAGCCTACATACATCTGCTTTTTTCCAGACAATCTTGCTATCATTGTAAGAATTTATTTTGTTTTCCAATCTGCCAGGATTCACTGTACTTCTTCTAAACTGGGAAGTGTGACTCAATATGCAATTCCTCTTTTGGATTTTTCCACATGTAATATCTGGCAGTTATTCTTTGATGTGGGTGGAAACCATGAACACATGTGACATTTTATTTTCACCTTTAACTCTATTTCATCTGTTTGATGTTTTTAGGTTTTTTTTTTTAAAGTTGTGTGCTCTTTATTTTCTTTACTGTAAAATAAATGTTAATTTTTTCACTCAAGAAAAAATAACATTTTGGTTAAGATTCATACTTTACAGCAAAACTATCTTGAGTTCAAACCCTGGCTCATCAATTCATGACATAGTTTTGAGAATTAAATATGTTCATTCATATACTGAGTTTATAACTGGTACATAAGTGCTTGATAATTGTTGACTTTTGTTAGCTACCATCTCTTCTGAAATTATCTAGTCATGTTCTTACTGTACTTTATCATATCTATACCTCTTAACAATGCTATACTTGATCATAAGCTATATTTTACACATTGGAAAACCAATGCTCATAGAATATAACTTCTTTATCCAAATCCTACAAACAGAAAAGTGGCCAAACCAAGACTTAAAGCCAATTTATCAAAGTCCAAAACTATGCTTTTATTACACTGCATTGTTTTTTGTAATTTCCAAATGTATTGCTGAATATTACTTTCTGTATTTATTACATTTTTAAAAATTTTGCCCAATGACATATCTCATGCACATATAAAGCTGGGTATGAAAACAGAGGAACAAATATTCTAGCAGCCTGCACAACCAAAGATGTGTTCACTTTAAGTTTCTCAAAGTGATGCTATAAATTGTGGTTCAAAATCTCAAGCTCTCATGCTGAATATATATATCCACTTTACATACTGCAACAATTATAAAGAACTGCCTTATTTTTTTCTTAGACTTTCTGAACTAGTAATTAATTTCTCAGTGTACTCATAAAACAGTTCACTATTGTCATCTTCTGTGTGTTCGTGTGTGTGTGTGTGTCAGAGAGAGAGAGAGAGAGAAACAGAACACTGACTAAATCTAATTTATGGATTACATATAGGTATATATCTACTCTCTTTGAATAAAGCATTTACTATAAACTCTTTGTAAAATTAAGATACATGAAAGACTGAGAAAAGTGGTCCAAGGTGTTATACACGAGTCAAAGATGACCTTCTATATTGGCCCAGTATTTTTTTCTTCTTCACAGCAGGCAGGATCCATTAACTCATAATCCTGCCAGCACAAAGCTGAAATTTTTAAATCAATCTAATGTTTTTAATATAGCCCAAATAAGCAGATTTTTAGCCATGTAGAGCCTGTCTGCTTTGAATATACCGTAAAACTGAACCCAACATCTGCTAGCGACAGATAAAATAAACCTCAGGCTTATAAAATCCCAAAACTGCTGCTGCTCTTTGGAGCACTCTGACCCAGAGACTCCCTGCCGTGCTGCTGAGTGACATCACCTAGATACATAAGACCCTTCTCTGATTCCTCTGCCTCCTGGAATTCACTTACCTTCCTCCCCTTTTGAGTAGTGGCCCCCATCCCATAGCCTCTAAAGGTCTCATCCTGTGAGAAACTTCCCTTGCTCCCATGCAAACCTATCAAAGTGTAGTTTAAAGAAAACTTGTTACAGTCTTCTGCCACCTTATGATTATATCTCCTTTCTTGATCAGTTCAAAAATTCCTCAATCTCACTATAAAACTGGAATATAGTTTGTCTCATCAGGGCCAAAATAAGTATATAATAAACAATAATAATGTAATATAGTAGACACAAATATAATGTTGAAGGCAAAATTGCTCTATCTTTGACAAAATATAATGTTCAAAATTAATCCATTATACTATATTTAAAATATTGATCCCAAGATATTGACTAAATTAATGACAACTTCATCGAGTATCCAGCAAATGGCAACGATGCCATTTAAATTTGTTTCGGAACTAGTCGTGATTCCAAACTTAGTGGCAAACAGTGTCTGATTTTTACTATATTAAAAATTGAATTTCCTTTTATCACCCTTTAGATTTATTCAAAAATTTCTAATTTATTTTTAAATAATCTATCATCTAAAATTTATTTCAGAGATGTCTGATGTCTCCTATCTTAATTCATTGTACATTCTTTCAATAAACATGTGTAGTCAGACATTGGATTGAACACCATTTCTGTCATAATCTCTCAGACTCCGGACTAAGCATATAACATCTTTAGGATTTGTTTCCTGACTATAAAATAAAATGATAATTTCTAGTAGACATTTTTATGAATATTAAAATAAGTTAACGCATGATATAAAAACATACACTTTTGGCATACAGTAAATATTCAAGAAGAGGTAACTGCCATTATTGTTATGACTGTTTATATTTATTTTAATTTTGATTCATTATTTTATACCTTATATTGCTCTTGAGTTATTAGCTGTATAAATGACACACAGAGAGCTGTTTAAAGATTGCGGTTTCTGTGATATAAAAGGGCCCATCTTTAATAATAGGAAATCAAAATAATAGTAAACCTCAGAATATATTACTTTTTTATTTCCAGGAATAACATTACAACAACCAAATTTGGGTGGTAGAATTATGGAAAGGTGAACATGACAGAATGGGAGTGACAGGCTCAAAGTGTCAGAATACCTAACAAGATAAAAAGGCTGCTGAAAATGAATGCCAAAAATAATTAAACTACATAAAATAATGTTCATATTACATTGTCAAATAAGATTTAAAAAGTAGAACAATACATACAGTAAAATATTATGTATGAAAAGAAAAAATTATATACATAATATTAGTCATTTTTTCATTTGATTCTAGAGGTCAAAAGGCTGGATTGAGCTTCCTTAATTAAGAGAAGGGAATTGGCTGAAAACATTTAGTTTTCTCATGTGAAACAAACCTGTGGCAAGATGTGAATGAGTAAATGCATTTAGGGATTATGGACATGTGGAATCAGATAATAAGTATTATCTCTCTGACTTTCTTTTTCTCTTTCTTCTCTGGCAGCTGCTTCCATCTCCATATCAACTTCATTCTTTCTTACTGCAGATCATCTGTCAATTCATAGTTCATATCAGTACTGCCATCAACTCTTACATGGCATATGCAACAGTGAGGAGACATTCCTATTTTTCTACATCTTTTCTAAAAAGTACTGGTAAAGAATCCTGATAGCCACGATTAGATGTTTACCCACAGATTATTAGTTCTGTATATGAAGGTGCAGTTGGCCAATAAAGATATGATCACGGAGATGCCATTCTTTTATTTATGTATGTATGTATGTATGTATGTATGTATGTATGTATTTATAATTTCAGTTCTAGGGTACATGTGCACAACATGCAGGTTTGGAGACCCCATTCTTTAGTTTCAGGATGATTTCACAAAAGCATGGATCATGACTTTGACAGCTACTACAAAAAATATTTACACAGACATTATAAGTATATATATATGTATGCAAACTAAAATCGAGGAAGTGATGACAGGTAAAAAAGATGAGGACATTTATTTTAACTTAATATTCTTAATGTTAGGATATTGAGAATATTCTTTGAAGTAGCCACAGAGTTACTTATAAAATTATTTTTGGCCAAGTAAAAGTTAATACATACTTAAACTTTTTTGTTGCATTAAGTAACATAAATTCTGCAACATAATGGGAGAAAATTTATTTTAATACGATTAGATCAGATTTGAAATCTGTCACTTTAAGTTAGTATAGTCAAACTCTGGAAAATCTATCGAATAAATATCAGCAAGGTGAAGAGAAATTGTGATGGGAAAATGAGTTTCCCATCAAGGATGCCAAAACAATGTCCATTTACTCTTGTAGAACTACTAAATAAATATTTGCCAAACTCACAGATGAGCTGAATAGCTTTAACAATAGTAGCTGTAATTTCATCTGTTTGTTCACATTTGATATAACATTCCATCAGATTTGCTTTCAAAGTTTAAAAATCACAGTATTAAATGACTCTGAGCGAATAAAATACCTAGGAATCCAACTTATAAGGGATGTAAAGGACCTCTTCAAGGAGAACTACAAACCACTGCTCA
>NW_012114364.1:7485987-7487876 GCF_000951035.1 Colobus angolensis palliatus | reverse complement strand
AACTATGGCTACAACCTATATGTCTCAGTTCTAAGTAAAATTGACATGAATAATTATTTAATTTTACTGGTACTTTTTCATTTTTATATATTGTGTTTTAGTGTTTTTAAATTGTTACATTTACTTTAAAATACATTATTAGTTTTAAAAGTTATATTATAAAAAACATATTTGTGTTGTGCCCAAATAAATATTTTATTATGTAACTTACTTCCTCTTATTATACTGGTCTCTTGAACTGAGGAGCAAATTGCCAAGGCCTGATAAGTAAGACATGCAACAAATTAAATAATATAATGTAAAACCATTGCATTTATCAATTTGCATTTTGGAAAAACATAAAATGCAAATAGAACATAAGTTATGAAATACAGCAATTTTTCCAAAGCAAAGTACATCTATAAATTAGAGATCATAAAGCCAATCTCAAACATTGTAGCACATTATGTATATTAATCACAAATATAAAATAATATTTTCTTTACATCTGAATATTACATAGTCTTTTACTGAATCCTACTTTGTAATTCATACTAAGATAGTATTGTTTTGTCTTAAAGAAAACTAGAAAAGAAAAATAAGAATATTATTGATTGGCAATGACCTTCCTGTTTTCAGTGTTTTAGAGCCTTCTAGACTGTGGATTGTTGGCCAACGTTAGAGAAACAATCCAAAAACATAGAGGAAAAATGTAGTAGTAGAGATGGCAATTAAAAATAAGCTTATCTTTCTAGCCTGTAGGGGTTCCTGGAACCACCATCTATGCATACTGAGGAGAGACTGTACATACAGTGGAGAGTAGAGTACTATTCAGTCTTAAAAGAAGGTTCTTGCTATTTGCAAGAACATGGGTAAACCTGGAGAATATTATGCTAAGAGAAATAAGCCAGATACCAAAAAAAGAAAAAAACAAACAAACATATTGCATACTATCACTTATATGTGAAATCTTAAAAAAAAAAAAAAAGAAAAAAAAGTCCAATACATAGAAATAGAAAGCAGAATGGTCAGTACCAGGCAAAGATTAAATTAAATAAACGAATCTATGCCAATCTCATGCAGAGAGGAGGGATTCAGCACTTGGTAATACGAAATCCCTGGGAAATAATTCACTTTAAATAATATATAAAACAATTAAGAATGAGGAGGAAGGCAGGAAAAGAAGGAAGAAAAATAAAGAAAGAGATGGAAAAGAAGAAGAGTAGCAAAAAAGAAAAGAAGAAAGGGGAAAGGGAGGTTTATCATCAGCTTCCAAATATATGAGAAAATGTCAAATTAACATCGAAACCCTATCTTAATTTTATTTTGTTGACTTTTAATTTCTTTCCCCGCTGTCACCTTTGGCACATTTGCTGCTCAATGTATTTTAATTAAGAGTATTCCTCTACCATTGTGAACTTTAAAGAACCAACACTTTGATAAAACGTCAAACTAGAATGAGAAGTTGGAAAAATCATAATCCGAAAGTGAAATTAAAAGTTGGAGTTATATTTTGGAAACCCAGTCATCGAAACAGGACAAGAAACACTTGGTTCATGGAGCTACAGTCCTGATGTTTAATATGCAAAACCAAATGCCCAAGAAGTGGTGACACAATACTGGCCTAAAGTTAGATGAGATATTTTTTCAACTGGGCCTTTTCTCTCATTAACTTAATAATCCTGAAGTAGACGTGTCAACTCTCTGAACTCTGGTTTCTTCATATGTAAAATAAGAAGTATACTCATTATTATTATTATTATTATTATCATCATCATCATCATTATTATTTGAGACAGAGTCTCGCTGTTGCCCAGGCTGGAGTGCAGTGGCGCAATCTCGGCTCACTGCAAGCTTTACCTCCCGGGTTCACGTCATTCTCCTGCCTCGGCCTCCTGAGTAGCTGGGAC
>NW_012114364.1:7480411-7484552 GCF_000951035.1 Colobus angolensis palliatus | reverse complement strand
TAGCCTGGCATTTTATTACACAGGCACATTAAATAACCAAAGGTTATCACAAAAAGTAGAATAAAATATGATTCTTGCCTTCAAGAAGATATCAATTATCATCTTATTTCTCAAGATCAACTTACAGATCTAATATTTCTTTTAGTGAGAAATATCCGTCAGAATCAGCTTCCTCAACGTGAACTTTCACTCTTGCCTACTTTATTAGAATTTACTCCAAACTAATAATTTCAAAACTCCCATACACTGCTGTTCATTTTCAAATAACATCATTCCCCGAATTTATTTTCTCATTATGAGTTTTGAAACCAGAAATATCTAGGTTTGGATTCAAGGTTTGCCAGTGGCGTGCTAGGGAACGTAGGCAAGGTGCTTAATTATTCTGAATATTCATTGCTTTATAAATTGAAGGTGTTGTATGTAAGATTTCAGCACAGTGTGTGGTACATAGTAGACATAATGGTTACTCCATCAGTTATAGATATGGTGTAAGAAATTTGCCTGGTGTTCCACACATTGTAAGATGAACTCTTTGACCTCACAACTCACTCATTTATTTGTAATCTACTCTTACCAGGTGTTGAGGGAAATCCCTGCCAGATTATCATTGTTCCAAACTAAAAGATACGAGAAGAATATGCAGTGTGATTTTGGCTAATCACGTGTTTTTCTAACATTTTCTGTATTAAATCTTGACCTCAACTTTTAAAACTAAAAGTCACAAATTGCCATGAATATAGTCACCAGTTTTGCCATTTAAGAAATTCCTATTATGAATACATGTTTGAAGAAGGAGAGAGCTTTAAAAGCAGGTTTTGAAGGCTAGAACAATATCAAAGATAGCTTAACAATACCATCTTCCTTCTCCAAAAGGTCATTGCTCTCTTGTCGAACCTTCCTTTAATCCAGACTTCTGCCAGTCTCCTCCCATATTAGCATAAGTCCTATTTTTGAGTAGTCTTTACATAGATATGTTCAGTGCCTTCTTACCCTCCCTAAAGAAAAGCAAATTACACAGTTTGTGAGAGACATATACTAGCATTTGGTAATTTATTGAAGTAACAATTTTATTTGTGAAATTGTTCATTTATATAAGAAACCATGATGTTCAGCAAATAAAAGTTAAAAAATTGTTTTCAGTATCAAATGGATTTGATCATGTAAGATAAAAATGAAACCAGCAGAGGGTTTATTAATTAATGGTGCTTAGGATGAAACATGTCTCCCTTAGCCCAAAGTGAGATCAGAACATTTTCTCTGAGGCATGATCAAGTAACATTTTGAATAAGGATAAAAGTCTTATTTTTCATTCAGTTCCATTTTATAATTCTAGTAAAAGACTATCAACTTTTACTCATGATATATTTAAACCTATTTAATATTCCCAATACTCTTCCATGGTAAAGCTGTAGTTTTACTAGAAATTGAAGTTGGGCTCAGAGGAGTATAATTTCCAGGGGCATATTTCATGATACTTCATAAGTTATTTTATTCTTTTAGCCTCACTTTATTGGTCTTTTTAATATATTCACTGTATTATACTACAAGACTCACAGTAGACCCTAAGTCTTCTCACAAAGTCCTTGTGTTTATATTTACTATGCTGTCACTCAAGGCACCTAAAATATTTTAAGGATCCTGGTAGTTCAAACGACACTGTGAAAATTCCAAAGTTATTTGAGAAGGCAGTTGACGTTATTATACTGATGAATAGCATTTGGAAATAGACATTATTGTACATTTATTTTAAAATGATTTTAGACCAGGCCCACGATGACTCCTCCACATTTCCAAATCTACAAAGCTCTAAAAATGGAAGGAATTCTTTTTTTTTCTTTTAAAATTTTTAAGTTTGATGCCAAAACTCATTTAGCAGTTAAATCTGATGAAAAAAAAAATGGAATTTAGGCTATTTACAGTCTTTACTTATCCCACTTTGTGTGAATATTCATAGGTTTTGTTATTTATTAATGGAATTAGGGAATGTTGTCCTAGACTTTTTTAATAATTACATAGTAAATGGTATATGTGTCATAATAAGTAAAAAGAAGTTTAAACTTACTATGTAATATGCAGTTTAATATACATAAAGAATATTATGCACATGTATTAGCTTGCTAGGACTGCCATAACAAAATACTACTGATGGAGTATATTAAAAATAGTAATTTATTTACTCACAGTTCTGCAGAGTAGAAGTCCAGGATCAAGACACTGGCAAGATTGGTTCCTTCTGAAGTCTCTCTCCTTGGTTTGTCAATGGTCGCTTTCTCCTTATTTCCTACCATGGTTTTTCCTCTGCTCATGTTGTTTCCTGGTGTCTGTGGTGCCTATCTAATCTAACCTCCTTTTTATGGTAAAGATAACAGTCATATTGGATTAAAGCCTATCTTAATGGCTTCACTTGAACTTAACTACCTCTTTAAAGATTTATTTACAAATACAGTCACAATTAGGGGTATTGGGATACCCATACTAAACATAAGTATGGGTACACATACTGAGGTACTTCAGCTTATAATTTTAAGACTGGACGCAGTGACTCCTATCTGCAATCCCCACACCTTGGGAGGCCAAGATGGGAGGATTGTGTGCGCCCAGCAGCTTGAGACCAGTCTGTGCAACATAGTGAGACACTGTCTCTACAAAAAAATTATAAAATAAAATTAGCTGGACATGGTGGCACAGCTATTAGACAGGCTGAGGTGGGAGGCTCCCTTGAGCCCAGGAGGTCAAGGCTGCAGCGTACCATGTTCCCACCACTGCACTCCAGCCTGTGTGATAGCAAGACTCTGTCTCTCCCTCTGTGTTGGATATATATATATATCCGATATATGTGTTTATATATGTGTGTGTATATATGTGTGTGTGTGTGTATACATATATAGAATTTGTTTAAAATTTCAACATATAAATATTGAGGGAACAAATTAAGCTCCTAACAACATGCATAATTTGGTTAAATTTACACATACACACACACAATTACCAGCACCTCAGAAGTCCCTCACGTTTCCTTTCAGTCACTGCCATTGCATCATTATATTACTAAGGGTAATCTATACTGATTTCCATTAGCATAGGTTGGATATTTTTCTGATTCCATTTTATGCTACTGGAATAATATATTACGTGCTCTTTGTGTTTGGCTTCTCTTGGTGAGTTTCACTGATAATGACTTGTATAGTTGTAGGTAATTCATTCACATTGTTATAAAATATCCATTGTGTCTGTAAGTCCATTTGTTTATCTATTTCACCGCTAATTGTAATTCAGAGAGTTTCCAGTTTTGAGCTATTACAACTCTGCTGTGAACTTTGTTTTACATGTCTTTTAATGGGCATTGGCAAGAAATGGGACTGTTGGTCACAGGATGTGCATGTGTTCAGCTTTAGTTAATCTGCTGTACTGTGTTTCAAAGTGGCTAGACTATTTGAAACTAGAATCTGAACAATACTAGAGTTCTGATTGTTCTCCTTTGGAAAGGATCAGAGTTCTCATTGTTCTTAATTTCACTAAAAGGTGGTATTTTCATCTTTTTCATTTTAGTCATTCCTGTAAATAATATCACAAAGTGGTTTTAATTTGTTTCTCCTCAATGGCTACAATTAAACACATTTTATATATTTATTGGCAATTCAGATATCATGTTTTTGAAGTATTTATTCAATATTAGTTCATTTATCTATTGAATTATCTGTCTTGATTGCTGGTTCTTCATATATTCATACATTCCAGATATGTGAAGTTTGTTGTCAGACATATTGCAAATATGTTTTATCATTCTGTGGAGTCCCCTTGTACCCCGTTAGCTTTTGTTTTATGAAGAATTCCTTATTTTTAATATATATTTTTAAATGTTTGCTACAATTTGCATCACATCTTAAAATACACTACCGAAAGATATCTCATGTTCACAGATCAGATGACTCAATGTTGTTAAGATGAAAATATTTCCCAAATTGATCTAAAGATTCATTACAATTCCCATGGAAATCTCAGATTTTTTAAATAAATTGACAAACTGATTTTAAAGTTCATTTGCAAATGCAGATGCCCAATTTGAAGAAAGAATAAAGCTAAATGTTGCCATATCAAGAAAGTGTGATACTTGCATAAAGACAGACATTTAGGACCTCGC